>NC_056750.1:255623154-255765654 GCF_019279795.1 Protopterus annectens | reverse complement strand
TGGGTGGCATTCGAAAGACGTGTAAATGGGCGTGCCTTCGTTGAAGGTTGGATGTTGACCTGGCACCTCGATGTTCATGAAAATCTATTGCCAATCATTAGTGGACCGGAGTTCTGCTGTGGCGACCCCTAACCGGGAAAAGCCGAAAGACAGATAAAAAAAAAGCTGGCTTTAGAGGATTTGATAAGGGATCTCAGCTTTTTGTTGAGACTGATAAGGGAGGTTTTCCAGTCTTGTGACTTCAGTTTTTTTTCTGCAACAATTTCTTCCTTCTGTTGTAGAGTTTATTGATGGCTGGGGACCACCAGATTGGCTTCCTTTTTTTGGGAGGAGAGCATCTTAGTTCTGTATGGTATGGCAAGGTCCATGCATTTGTGTACATGCTCGTACAGTGCATTGATATATGATTCAGCAGTCATGCAGCTGTTTTCCATTGGCATGGGTGCCGAGAAGTTAACCATCTCTGTTTTTAGGAGCCCAAAGTGAGCTTTAGAGAAGTTGTTCAGGGTGGTCACCTTAGCGGAGGGTGTAGATGAGATGGAGATTTCCATGGTAATCAGTTTGTGGTCAGATTTAACCAGGGAGGAATTGACTATAGGTGTGGAGCAACGGTCTCCCATGTTGGTGATAACCAGGTCAAGGATGTTGCTTCCTCTAGTGGGGGTCAAAATGAGCTGGTCCAGGGCATTGGAATTGATAAATTCCAGAAAGCGTTGGGCCTGTATATTGGTACTTGATTAGTTTTCCGAGCTGATGGAAGGTTAGTTGAAGTCACCTAGTATGAAAGTATTGGGTTGGACCTTGATAGATTCCAGGGTGCTTAGGAAGCTGGAGTGAGAGACTGAGGGCATGTTTGGGGTTCTGTAGCAGGCTATGATTTGTATCGCTGTCTTACCCAGTGTTATTCATACCTGAAGTATCTCTGATGCATTATGCTGGGCTACCAGTTTAGAGATGTGCGTATTCTTTAAGAATATGGAGACACCACCTCCTTTGGAGCTTCCGGCCATATTCTGGGGCTGAAAGGTATGGAGTAAGTTTTAGCCTAGGAGTGCAGGGTGCTTTCTGCCTCTTTCAACCATATCTCCGTTACAGCATGGATGTCGACATTCTCCATTTTGAGGAGAATTTCAAGCAAGTGCATTTCGAGATTTAGACTTCTAGCATTGATTCAGCATGATCCTCAGATTGCATTTGTTTGTAGCTGTTATGGTGGAATTTTGGTCTTTGGAGCACTGCCTAAAAAGACACTATAAGGGTGGCAAGAGCCTAAACCAGTACCCGGAATCCCAGGGGTGACAGATGCAGGCCATCTCTGGCAAAGCATCGAGGTCTGTCAATCATGTCGTCCCAGGCAGACAGATACTGGATCCCCTTAGAATGACACCAGAAACTTAGCCAATTGTTGAAGTCAATCATTTTCTGCTCATACTGTGGTATCATTCTGGGTGATGGTAGAATACTGCTCAGGGCTAGGGTCATACCTGCCTGGGCCACATAATCCGAGAGTTCCATCACATCTCTTTTCATGTAGTCCAGGGAGGTACGTGTCAGGTCATTCACACCCACATGGACAATGACCGAGTCATATTTGTATTTGTTGTGGAGTGACCTGAGTGCATGTGTAATGTGGTGGATCCTGGCACCTGATAGACAACTGTCACCTTCTCCTTGTTCAACCTAGTGAGTGGGACATCAGTGTGGCTCACAATTAAGTCTCCTATGATTAGTACATTGGGCAAAGTGTTTTGCCTTAAGGGCTTGGGTTGAGGGGCTCACTGTGGTGGTGACCTATGTGTTCTGGAGTTGGTGGTGTGTTGTGGTGGTAGAGTGCATTTCTGTCTCTGGGATCTCTGGGTAAATTTTAATTGAGAGCCTCCATGAAGGTGGGTGTATGGTTTGTCTTTCTGTGTGGGTTGTGATGGTTGGTGTTTTGGAGGGCTGTGTGTTCTATGTAGTGAGTTGCAGGTGTTTACCTTCTCCTGTTGACCAGCTAGTCCTGTCTTGGTTGGAGCGTGCACTGCTTCCAGTTTGGTGATATAAGTGCATCTCTCACAGGTATGAGTGTTGGGAGGTAAGAGGAGAGGGTTGTCTGTGTACATTAGACAGTTACCACACTGTCTCAGAATGCCCAAGTGCCCCAGGTTAGCAAGAGAAAGCACAAATTGCCCTACAATCATACCAGGAGGGGTGGTCATAACTAATAAGTACTGGTGCAGTTACTGAGTAGGAGCAGCTAGTGCTGATAGCACCTAAGTGTGCTACAATACATACTACAAAAGCCTGTTAAAGTACTAGCCGATTACATTAATTGAAGTCCAAGAAGGCAAAGAACAAGCACATTCTAAGGAGAAAATTGAAGAGCAGACTTTCTGGCACCGGTAATAGTTTACCACAGCTTAGCGCCGGTGCACAAACACGGGCTTTTAAACAAGAAAGTTAAAAGGGATGGAAGAAATGCCCAAACGGACAATAAACTACCATTTCTGGACCAGAAACCACTCCTCTTGTGGTAGATAGGCTACCTAGTGCTTACTACTCTTACTGATAAGCTAAAAGGCTTCCCTCCAACACAGAAAGTTCTGGAGGGCTCAAACTTACAAAAACAGTCCTGGATACAGCAAATCTGCATCTGGACTAGACTTGTTACAAGAAAGGTGGGAAACGAGCTTAGAACTCTTTTTTTTTTTTTTGTAGAACAGTAACAAAAACACTTTAAATGCAGTAAAAGCTAGCACACTTGAATGTGTAGCAAAATTAAGGCAAATACAGTTTAAATAAATGCAGATAAATTAAAAAAGACAAAAAACAAGTGCAGAGAGCAGTAAAGTATGAAAAAATCAAAATGGAGGCACTTAGAGTATCTCTTTTCTCCTTCCTCTTGCTCTTGTAGTCTGCAGGACGCCAAAAACAGGATTTGTGGAACTTAAACAAGTACAAACCCATGTAAACATGGGCTTTTAAACCAGAAAGTTAAGAGATGAAAAAACTGCCCAAACAGCCATTAAACCACAATTTCATGGCCCGAAGCCACTCCTCTTGTGGTAGATAGGCTACCTAGTGCTTACCACTCCGACTAATAAGCTAGAAGGCTTCCTTCCAACACAGAAAGGTCAGGGGGGCTCAGAAACTTACAAAACAGTCCTAGTCTGCAGAACACCAAAACTGGATCCACGACAGTTAAACAAGTCCAAACCCACGTAAACACGGGCTTTTAAACCAGAAAGTTGAAAGAGGTGGAAAAACTGCCAAAACTGCCAATAAACTACAATTTCTGGGCCAGAAACCACTCCTCTTGTGGTAGATAGGCTACATAGTGCTTACCACTCCCACTGATAAACTAGAAGGTTTATCTCTGACACAGAAAGGTCTGGGAAGCGCCGAAACTTACAAAACAGTCCTGGATACAGCAAAACGGTATCTGGACTAGACTAGTTACAGGAAAGGTGGGAAACAAGCTTAGAACTTTTTTTTTCCAGAAAAGCAGTTAAAACAGTACCAAAAGCACTTTAAATGCACTACAAGCTAGCACACTTGAATGTGTAGCAGTATTAAGGCAAACACAGTTTAAATCAATGCAGATAAATTAAAAAACGACAAAAAAGTGCAGAGAGCAGTAAGCTCTGAAAAAATCAAAATGGAGGCACTAAGTTCAGAATAAGAGCACTTGAACACTTAAGAGCACACACAACAGAAAACTAAGATAATAAGGTAGAAGACAGTTTAGCTTCTTCATCCCCTCATAGACATTGAGTGTGGTTTCAGGCTAACAGTTTCTCCGAGTTGTAGCTGAGGAAGTCAAGGAACAGATTCATCTCAGGGCCTGGCTCCTGCAATAGACCTTCTGATCGTGCTACATCTTCCAACTGGGCTCCCAGTGGTTATTATGACTCATTTGCATTCAGTACTGAGCATCCTATTTATGGCCTGGCTCCTGCAGTAGACGACCTTATCCTGCTGCATCTCCCAACTGGGCTTTCAGTGATCATTATGACTCATTTGCATTCAGTACTGAACATTCTATTTACTGCTTGGCTCCTGCAATAAACCTCCTGATCCTGCTGCATCTCCCAACTGGACTTACAGTGGTTATTATGACTCATTTGCATTCAGTACTGAGCAAGCTATTTACGGCCTGGCTCCTGCAATAGTCCTCCTAATCCTGCTGCATCTCCCAACTGGACTTCCAGTGGTTATTATGACTCATTTGCATTCAGTACTGAGCATGCTCTTTACGGTTTGGCTCCAGCAATAGACTTCCTGATCCTGCTGCATCTCCCAACTGGGCTTCCAGTGGTTACGACTCATTTGCATTCAGTACTGAGCATGCTATTTACTGTTTCATGCCTGCAGCACTAATTGTATAGTCTGCTTTTTCTCATTCAGGCCTACTACACTTGAAAAGCAGACTTCACATAGTATTATTTCAAGGGAAGATAATTACAGTATTGAATGTAAGGTATTCAATAATGTAAGTAAGCAGTTTAAGTGTGCGAAAGTAATTTTCTCTTAAAAACAAACAGAAAGCTGCTTTACTTATCTTAAAATGATTTTTCTCACATTTACATTTTCTTTAACTCTGAGCTCCAGGCGATTATTGTCTAGCCTGAAAGCAGAGAATGTGACGCTTCATTAACTGACTTGCCAATAGGTGTTGATGAATTAAAACTACTAGAAAGACATCCACATACCGGATTTACTCTATCAAATGGAAGGTATTTCCCATTTGGGCAGTATGATATCTCATACCTGCCAGGCTGCTTACCTACTAGGTGACCTTCATCCATACCGGGCTGAAACAGTTATTCCATGGAATAATAAATGTCAGTTGTTTCTGCTCATTATGACCTTGTAGAATGTTGTAGTACAGCATTGGCTAATCAGACAGTTTCCCACAAGGTTCAGCATCTCCACCTACGTTTAAAAAAACTCTGTTCTCAGTGAAATCTGAAAGTCATGAATAACTTCCTCCCCCCTCTTACCCCATCCTCATTTGAATCTGATTGTTTGGTAGCACTGAAATTCTTGGAAAATACTTTTCCAGGTAAGTCACCCATAGCCGTTCATGTGTACTGAAGCATATCTCGTGTTCTACACAGATCTGGTGCCCCTTAGGATCAGCTAATATTTCCTTCTAAAAGTGGCATTACATATTTATCCATAAACAAGTCTATTCATCAATCTATATTTTTTGCTGAAGCAGGGATGAGGGGGGAAGGGCCCTTCCCATTCTGGCTAATGTGAATCATCAGCTCAGGTTTTACCTGAAGCTACTGCATGAATTTATTTCTTTCATTTTATGAAAGAAAGGGAATGGCAGTCATCCAAGAAGCCCTTCATACATGGATTTCATAACTGCATTATATTTTGCCATCAGATATGTGATAAAGTACTACCTATTGGAAGATGGTGCAGTCAAAGGTCAATCCATTGGTGGCATAGCTATTTCCAGTACTTGCTTCAAAGGTGTCTGCTGCTTAGACATTGCTGTTTTGGTGACCACTTGATCATGTTGCCATCATTATTGCCTAAACAAAAGCTCCAGAAGTTGTGCCTCCTTTTCTGTACTCTACTTTCAGAGCTTTCCCTCTTAACTTTTCTCTGCCTCTGTCTACCTCATGTGAATTCTGTCCATTGGTAATCCCACCAGTCAGGGTCCCTGTTTTTAGATATAATAAGGACAAACTTTGTGTTGTTAGATCTGTGATGTGACCCTCCTTTGTAGGTCACAGATGCACTCTGTCTATTCCCCTGTGATTGGATGGTCCATCCATCCCAGCTGTTAGCATTTTCTACATGTCAGACATGTATATATTATATACCATTGTATAAAGTGTGTTATTTCTTCAATGTTTCTTCTTAATTTCTCAAAGTGTACTCACTAAGCCATCTTCACTAATTCCCATGAGTATGTCCGAGTCTCTCCAAGTTAGTACAGAGAAATAAAAGTGATTAATAGTATAACTGTTAATATGGTACAGGCTAGCCTTGCAGGCATAGATATGCACGTTACCAGTTTGTCAATCTAATATCATGACAAAAGCAAAGGTAGACAGAATCTTCTTCCAGTACCAGAAAACTGTGATGTTCACCATATTGATCACTTCTGCCATAGTCTAAGCTATATAGGTTATATCCTGCATAGGAATATAACAACCTGCCAGCTTCCAAAGTTTCAGGGCAATGCACCCGAACCATTAAATCAGCACAGTCTGGTTTGGACACAAGTCATTTAGAGCTGTCCTGCCACCAAAGAGGACACTCCTCTGTGGGCTTTCAACAATCGATGGTCAGCTTATGCTGTTCCATTTCGGGGCAGTTAAGATCCCATTGGGGAAAAAACTGCCATGCTATTTTTTTTGTTTGTTTAAACTTGCTTTCCTGTTTAGGGCAGTGTTACTTAACTAGAAATGTGTTTTTATTGACTGTCACATGACTTTACTGTAACTTTAAACAGGAGTGTACTTTTGTTTCTGACAAATTAAAAAAAATTCTAAAACTGTTTTTTTCTGTGGAGAACTTTGTTTAAATTACTTTTGGGGGTTGATAATGTGTATTACAGTGCCTGTCACTGTGTTTTAATTGGGAAAAGGTTATTTTAACTACTTTTTATATTTTAACAGCTTGTACTGCTTAATTTCCCCTGGGAAAAGAGCACCATTTTCATCTCGACCATGGAACAAACCAGTAGTCACATAGTTGGTCATTCTTCAAGCTGCAAAAAGTCAAAAAGATAAAGTTAACTAAACAGCCTTTGCCACCACAACAGGCTAGAAATTTGGCTATGAAATCCATGTGTGAAGGGCTTCTCAGCTGTGGCCAAACTGGTTCTTCAGACCACTCATCTTTTTCCCCTGATCCCTTTGGTGTTGCCCATACAGCCAATATGGACCAGGAGTTGCCCACTTCCTCTGCAGCTATTGGGGTCCCCTCCGTGGGTAAGGGAGAGGTACCCTTGTCAGTTTTTTAAGAAGGGGCTGAAAAAGGTGCCTGTGCTCAATTAGAATGTATTGCTCATCCCTGGGTATGTTGATGCTGCCTTTATTAATGTTATTTGCTCCAAATTTCCTGTTAAAAAAAAAAAGTATCATCTTCTGCACCAGTTCCACTGGACAAGAGTAGTTTTAAGTCTGACTCTGGGTCTTGTTCAGGCTACTGCCCCTTCTCGGGTGGGAAGCCAGCTGCAGCTACAAGGTGCAGAGCTAGCCTTGCATTCCTTGAATTTGCACTTCATCTGAGATAAAGTTATATCCACTGCCAGTGGACATACTGTAGCAGGGCACCTTTGATCTTCCCCCTCCCAATCCAGCTAGCTGTGTAGCATTTGGGGCAGTAACTGAATGTGAGTCCCTTGTGGAACAGATGGACACTAGTGCCAGTAGGTAGGCACATTACTGTGGCTTGCCTCTGATTTTACTTGAAGCATAAATAATTGCAATTAGGAAGTAATAATTCAAACATTGTTCAGACATTAGGTAGAAAGCCAGGTACTCAGTAAAGGAAGCTCAGCTAAAAAAGTCCAAGTGTCCAGCTAAGGTAATTTATCTGAATTTAGCTATACAGAAGTACACACCAGATATATGCTTAACAGTAGTCGCAGAAACAGAACCACAAGAAAACAAGACTGGAAAGTTATAAGTTAATGTATTTATTTTACCTTTCTAGGATTAAATTCTTAACTTTACTTTTTGCAGAAGGAATGTGGGCAGCAGAAAAAGAAAGCTTGCAAGTAAAATGTACAATTCACTGGGACTGAAGAGACAGGCCACAGAGCAGAATGAAAGGTCGAGCAGTTTTGTTTCTGAGGCCAGTGAGGTGCCACGTGCACAGGATCGCCATGACGAAGGCGTTGACAGCCACACCTTTGAAAATATCAGCGAAGATGATTCTTCGCTTTCCCACTTGAAGACTTCCATCACCAGTTATTTTGGAGCAGCGGACAGGTTGTCATGTGGTGAGAAGTTCCAAGTTCTTGCCAGGAGGGTTACTGTAGAAGGAAAGTCCAGTATCTGGTCGAATGGGAAGGCACCAGTCCATACTAAGGGACTTTAACAATCAAAGTATAGACTGTGGAACAATTGTATTACAGAAAAACCAAAGCAGGAAATGTGGGGTAATTTTAATTTTGTAAGTTGAGGAGATGCACAGCTGTTAACTTGCTAGTGTCCCAAACAGACTGTTGTGGCAAACTGATAAAGATTAAGAAATGCTTGATTCCACAATATTGACAAGATTGTTTCTTTAAGAGTTTCTTAGGGAACGGCTTTATGCACGTCTGTTTTATGTACACCTTTTGTTTTAGCAAATGATCATTTTGTTAGTAGATGCACATTTCAACATCACTGGCACTTTGATGCGGTAAAATGTTCTGCGACTTACTGTCTGTTGCCTCTGCAATGGAAGAACCATTTTAATTTGAACTGTTGTGCTGTACAAGAACAAGATGACATCACCTCAGTATTGTAACACCACCACCACAAATCTGTGAATAATCTGTACCCCGATGTTTAATCTTGAATTTAATTTTGTTCACCTAAACGTGATTTCATGGGACCTCCCTTCACATAATAAAGAAGAACGTTTTTGTTGCTAGGCATGAACCATATGTGGAAGTGCAGGTGTCTTGGAAAGTCTTTTTCCCTCCAGTTGAAGCAGATCCATTAATTGGGGGTGGCTTAATATATACTAATTTATGGTTTTGATATACATTAAGGGGTGCTTCTGTTGCCTTGTCTGTGGTAGCTTTATACTACCACATCAAGGAGTTTAGAAGAACCATTACTGTCTTTCTTTACTGGACAGCATACAATGGGTGATCCTGATTTCCTCTGTCAGTTTCAGCCATCTGCTGCTGCTTCTGTGACATACATGTTCACAATGAGCCTAATGAAAGCTTCTTCATGGTCTTAGAAGCATCTCTTTAGCAAACCCATCAGGTGATGCCAAAAAGGTCATCTCACCTGGATAACAAGTCACAGCTTCCTTTGCAAGCTTTATCTGACCTATTTTTCTTCCTCTGCTGATCCCTTACTTTTTCAGGCACTGGTTCTTATATGTCCTGTGGATAATGTGGTATTGTAAGAGTAAGTTGTGGCAGTGTACCACAATGAACCATCGCAAGGGTAGTAAAAGTACCCCCGTGCCCCTTTGATAAGTCATTTCTTACACCATCCATGTCTTCTTGCATTGTTAGCATTTTAAGGTGAAGCATGGTCTCTGCTACTTGCTCATGTCCCTGAGCAATCTGTTCTGTGCAGGATGTGTGTATGTATGTATATATATATATATATATATATATATATATATGTATATGTATATGTATACATATATATATATATATATATATATATATATATATGTATATGTATATATATATAATTTCTGTGATGTTTTGTTTTTACAGTGCTGAGTACCAATCCCTTACACAAACAGGTGGCTGATTTTCTAGACAATATCAGACCGTGTGCACACCTTTTCTTTTATTTGCTTATACATAAGCCTGGTATATGCTTACACTTTATTCTGTGTTCCTGACTCACCTCCTGGTATTTGTTACCAGAAAAACTGCTGTCTTTGTATTTACTTTGAAAAACATGAAGTTCAGGAATATGTTATTGTGAATTCATTATCCTGGGGGAACTGGCAGGCCTTTTATAATCATCCCAGCACTGGAAGGATGGTCATTGGGATCATCACCTTGTGACCTCTTCAGCTGCTTGGAAACCATGCACACATTGCAAGGTGGACATCACAACACTTTCAGTCCAGTTCAGGAAAGTTAGTGAAAATGAGAATTTGTTTTGGTGTTGGAAGTTTTAACTTTTCTTCAGTTTCTTCTGGCACTGAAGGTAAGAAGAATGCATGCATGTTTGATGGAATGTAGTGCACCATAAACTAAAAGTATACATCTTATCCAGTCTTACATGATGAGGTGTAGTAGAGTTTAACTCAAATTGCTAAGACCTAATGAGGCACAGGCAATCACTAGGATAATCTTTGTTTAACCATGGACTATAAAATGTACAGAGGAAAATCAGTGATTAAAGCATAAATATATTGCTAAAATAATAACCCCTAGATTTTCACAGATTTGTGGAGGTTTATGCATGTTTGAAAGCTGTTAATGTAGTTGAAATTGAGGCCAATATACAACTCCAGCTTGTAGTAGTTCAGACCTAGCAAGCATTTGGCTTTACAGTTGCTCAATTAGATGCCCTCTGTGGTCATTTACCATCAGGGTTTATGCTGCATAGTATTAGTGACATTTTAAAAAGTAAAAGTAACTGTTTCACTCATTTAGACTGTGAGTTTTTAAAGGATGTGATGGAGATGCCATAAGGAGTTGTAAAGTTAAACAAATGTGTCTTCTAATGTCATCAACTTGTTACGGCTTTTAAGGCCCTTTAACAGCACATTAACAGTCAGAATATTTTGCCAGTTGATTAAAATGCATTCCGCATATAATACCCCATGTTTAAGCACCTTTCTTGTTTTAAAGGTGCCGGTGCTATTTCATTTTTGCTGCACTTTTATACCAATAAGAGCACTTATAACACAAGCACTTATACTGATATTGTTGTAGAATATGCCATTCTTTGGTGTGGCTATGCATTTCATCAGGCTATTCCTATGGAATGGGAGCTGTTGGGTATTGGGACTCTGGAAGCATGTTTCAACAGTGTAGGCAGGGATGATCCCTACCAGTAGTGTCACACTGATTTTGTATCCCATATACCAACACATGTAGGTAGGGATGATCCCTACCAGCAGTGTCACACTGATTTTGTACCCCACATACTAACACAACCAGGCCTTTTATCACAGACTGGTTTGCAAAGATACTTTTGAATGAGGGCTGCACATTTTGCTGTAAATATCCAACAAATTTTTAGATGCCCTATTTGTCGATACCAACCAGTTTGGGCTGGAAGTGTAGGACATCAAAAGATTCAAGGCTTGTAATGAGCTGTACAGATAGCCATATCGCATTATTCTGATAGTTTATTCTTTTTGTTCAGAAGAAAGCAGTAACATGACATTCTGACCATTTACCAGTAGAAAAGGGCTTTTTGCTGCCCAGGGAATGTGGTTTTAAGGCCCCCAAACCTGGATCACACTGTAATCTCAGTTATGCCCAGCCTCACCACTAAACCACTTAACAGCTCCTTTTTTTTTGTTTGATAACAAGGAGGAAGGGGGGGGGGCAAGCAAAACATAAAACAATATTGTCATATCATACCTAGAATAGTTTAACTCTCAGGCTGTACTGTTAAGAGATATTAATATGCAGAGAGTACAAATCTTCTGTAAGCACTTGTAGTCTACTGTTATGTATTTCTGTCCTTCCCAGGTTACTTAAGAACAAACTAGACAGAGTCCTGTCAAGATAAAATGCCCTACCCTGGATTCAGCTTTATTAACATCTTGAAATTCAATTCACAAAGGAATAAATAAAAAGCAGCTGTAAATAGTTATTATTCTGATTTTGGCATTTCTCAGCAACAGATGGTCAAAACAGCCAGGCAAGAGAGTCCTTTTCCTTTTTTTTTTTTTTTATTTGCCATAGTAACTTACTTAAAATAAAAAAAATCTGACCGTAACTCACTTATGAAGTCAAACTGATGGGTAAATTCTAGAGAAGATGTAAGTAAATCTTAGACTAGGCAGTTCATTATGTAAACATATGCAATAGATGCGGAATGATGGTAAAATTAGGTAATGGTGAGTTCCTCAGGAGAAAAGAAGTGAACTTCATTTGTAATCCTAAGTGGTTATTAAATCACATTTAATTTCCCCTACTGTTCATTAGAAAGTTAAATAATGTTTCCTCTCTTTTGAAGAGGCAGAATATTACTGACGGAAAATTGACAAGTGAAGCTTTTAGGCATTAGCCCTCACCAGTAAAAATAAACTCCACATAAGTTATTTATGAACTTGCTCGTATACGTTTTTGCAACCTACCTCAATGAACCTCCCACTAAATGGCTACAGTTTTTCCCACTCTTGGATATGCTGGAGTCAGATGGCTTGTATCATAATTTTCTTAGTTTGTTCTCTCTTTTTTTGTATGCTTGCAGAGCTTTTAGTTCATAGTATAAACCATCCAGAAAATTTGGTTAATTCCTATTGACCTTTGTTAATACCATCTTACTCGCTAAAGAAAAAAAACATTCTGCCATCCTTCAAAGTACAGATCAGTAACACATATCCCTTTTTGCCAAAATGCATGTTCTTGTTGCTGAAATGAATATAAAAAAGGTTAATGACCATAGTTTGCTTTTTATTTAACAAAATTAGTCATCCTTCTCGCACTCCCTACTCTCCTAAGTGTATCAAGTTTTCACTCTGAAGACTGCTTTTAATGGCACGCTAATAGTCTTCTTATCCTTGTCCACTTTATAAACAAAACATTGACCTCCATCATATCAGGCAGTCTTCTGTGTGAACTCTATTCATTTAACATGGACCAAATATTTGGTAACTGGTTTTCAAAGTACTTAACAGGCATTCTTCAAAGTCAAACCACCTCAAGAGGACTCGAAGATTTGTCCTAGAACCCTTTTCTGTTTTCATTCATTATATATATAACTTGGAGCAAACCCAGCCTTTATGCTACACTTCATGCATTGTTTACGGTTTTATACCATTTGATGTTTGAAGCAAAAGCCACCATTTATTTTCAGTGCCATCTTCCAGCAGAAGAGCAACGTGTATAGTATGTAAACTGTGTGCTAGCAGTAGACCAACATTCCACTAATTCTTGTAGCCAAATAGACATTTAATCATTGGCAAAGCTCCCTCATTTAGTCATTTGGAACTGTTGACCGAAAATCATGTTAAGACTGACCACCTTGCTCTTAAAGATTAGTGCAGTTCTTGAAATGTTACTAAATTATCCACTTATCCACTTCTCAGACAAACCAAACAGATCATGGTATAAAAATAGAGTTTCTCCCTCAAGAAGTTTGAAGTGTGTGTGTGTGTGTGTGTGTGTGTGTGTGTGTGTGTGTGTGTGTGTGTGTGTGTGTGTGTGTGTGTGGCTCAAGATATAATGGTTCATTGGGTGTTTTGTAAAAAGTGTAATTTTGTAACTGCTTCTCTCTCTCTCTCTCTTTCTTAGTTTAAGGAGTTAGGAATAGGTAATCACATTCTGAACTGACAATGTCTGGTACCCCAGCAGTTCAATGCCTGCATCTTCAGTATAGTATTGCAAGGTTTCAGTTTTGATTTTTCTGTACACAGGCTGTTTGTCAGGGAGACAGCCTCACTGGCTACCCCAATTTAATTAACTACACATGTCAAGACTGTTAGAAGCTTGTCCATTTCATTTTGGCCTTTATATGCCACTATACCTAGTTTAGGCGAAATGGTAATTGACAATCAGGTTTGCTGGCACTTTTTCGCATATCATCAGCAAGGTTTTGTCTGTTAATCCCCTTCCCCTTCTTACACCACACATTTATAGTTTGCCAAGGTTTAGCTTGATAACTGTAGGTTTTCCTTTGTTTAGATACATTTGACAGTTTCTTGTGATGACTTCCAGTATTTTGCATTCCATCATCTTCTGCTTACTTAATGTCATATTGCCTTGTTATAATAACATTTAGAGTGTTTTGCTTCAATTCATTGACTTACCTTTTGTACTGTGGCATACGGTACCTGTGGTGTCGTGATAATAGCTTCCTCTCTCTAATTCATAAGATGCATGTCCCAGTACTTTACTATAACTTTCAGTAAAAATATATTTTACCTACTACAGAATCTGTTGACATTCATGCTGTATGACATCAGTTTGGGGATAGTGTGGGGATGTGTACATAGATTTTAATGGATCCATCACTGCTCTTCTGGGTTGGGGTGCACCCCCAAGCTACACCTACAATTACATCACCAAGGGATACAGTAAATTAAGGCTTTTGCTTGTTATAAAAGTTTTGATTTTTGAAGCTTTGAGTAAAAAATAAAATGGCTTAGATCTGTGATGAATGCTGGAGGGGGGTACATTGTGGCATTTAAGCACCATATGCCATGATATATATATATGAACTGCAGCAAAACTTTAAGGAAATGCTGCTCTCAGATTACCACTTTATTTGGACTCCACATTTTGCCCCATTGCAGCTTTTCTAAGTTCTCACTTGTACATTTATCTATAAGCAAGCTCAATTTTTAAGAGAGAAGCAGGTTTAGAATGCCCAGTGTGTGGTTGTTATTGGAGAAAGCAAGAGAGATTAAAGAGTATAAAAAATGTTAAATGTCCAGAGAAAATCTAGTATACATTAGTACTGTGGCCACAACTTTAGAACCAAAGAATTTTGTGATTGTCTCAAAGCATTATTTGTGAGTGATATGAAAAAAGCAAAGATATTTCTTTGGATGCACTCTGGGGAAACAGGTAACTAAAGCAGTGTTATCTTATGTGCAGCTACACATCTTTGTTTCATTTTATGCTTTTTGCTTTCATGCCTGCTTCATTTTAACTAGTGACTCTTTCAGCATTAGCAGACAGTACTACCACAACATATCAAGTTCCATTGCAAACAGTGTGAAGCAGACAAGAGTCTTAGGTTTACAGTGTTGTATTGACTTAAGTTTGCATTTGTTTTGTAAAATTTGTAAGATATCCATCACTAAGTGTCCTTAAAACACATACAAATGTATTTACTTGTTTGTTCCTTTTAAGAAGGGACAAGTATTGATAGCCTCATAGCAGGGATTTTCTGTTAAAGTATGTAAAAATTGAGAAAATGCTGTAATTGAAAAGTTCTGGATTGTTTGCTTACAATGTGTTAATCACAGTGTGCAGAAATGGCAAGTAACATCCACGTTTAATATAATGGAAATGCTGCTAAACTGTACTGTTTGTAAAAAAAAAAAAAAAAAAAAAAAAAAAGGATAACCGAACAAATGAATGAGCAAGCTGAAATTTTTAAATGATTTAACCATGCTTCAAAATTGCATTAAACCAGTGTATGTGTTTTAATAACAGCAGTACCGTTGACCTTCTTACTTGTTTATACTAAAAGTGTGCACTTCTTCACATTTCAGTTCTCGGCAAAGTAACTGCAGCTTTGAAAGCAGCAGTCATTACACCTGTTGCATTGTTATTTACTCAGAATGGATTTTTATGCGTTGACAGGAAGGCAGGATATTGTAGCTTTGATGCTTCATGCAGCATCAAAACTACAGTGAGGATGGGGGGCAGGCAACATCATGACAGTCAGTATCATTTGAGGTGGGTAATTTCATCCCCATCAGCTGAAAGTAAGTAACATTTTCAGTGTTTGTTTAAATCTTTCCTTACGAGTTTTTTTTAGTGATGATGCTGTTTTGTTTCCCCAAGCAGTGTAGAATCTTGGTTGTCACAGTGTCATTCATTGCTGCCAGTCTTGCTGGTTGCAGGGCTGCATTAAAACAATAGATGTCTACTTGTCTTTCCCAGCAGCCATGTGGCACAGTTCTGTGACATCATGTCACTACTGCATTATGGGACTTTTGGAGACTGCTTTTCACTTCCTGCTCCCCTGGTATCAGTGCAGTGTATTGTAACTACCTTGAATGAAGAATTAATAGGTATCTTTTTTGTACTAGATACTGCTGATACTAATGTATTTCATCTGCTGGTTCATATGGCTAGTGATTAACCAGGCCATGCCAAGGAAAATGTGCCTCAGTGAGATCTGAGCCTGAATTGGATGCATTCACCAGAACCCTGCAGAAACATGGTGCAGTATGTGCTTTTCACAATTGTTGGGAATTTTCTAAAATTGTAGAATATTGCAGTGATTAATACCAAAGTTACACATTGACTTAGTCTCAGAATATTTGTTTGCAGATTGCGAGGAAGGGTTCATGAAAACTTGCATAATTTTTCATGCAGAAGTCAGTATAAATAATTTCTCTTAGCTTGCTAATTTGATGAATTCTATTCCATGAGACATTAGGCCAACAAAGCTGATTTTGGATTCATTTAGTCCATTTCTTGCAATTTTTATTTGCACGGTAGCCTTTTTAAGAATATGCTTAGACTTGTAGGTACACCTTGTTGTTTAAAGAATATCTACAATTTACTGTGTTGAAAGTTTTTTTCTGTTTTGCTGAAAACCACTGATGCAATTATATATCCTGACTGTTCTCTTTCCAGTATGTTTTTTGTACAACTCCTCAACCTTAATACCAAATGTGTACGCACTCATACTGCTCGACAGACCAGCACTTAATTCTAAAGCACTGAACTGATTTAGAATGGATAATAATTTGTGAAGTTACACTACAGTCGTCCCCTTTTAAGCTCAGTTATTACTTTACCGCACTTGTTTAAATTTCACTTTCTAATATAAATGTACTTGCTGATCAAGTCCCCACCATGTGCTAATTTTGTTGCAGTTCAAGTATTACATTTTTTGTTAAATATTATTTTGTCTTAAAAGAAAGTGAAGAATAGCATTTCATGTGCCAAAATAGTTAAAACTATGGTCATCAATTAGTATTCTGCTTTCTGTTTAAATTCATTCATTTTATTCATTGTGATATTATTGTATTTGCTGACATTTCTCTTTTAAGAGTATATTTAGATCTGACAGCATGTTGTTATTCCATTTTATCAGTGATTAATGTCAGAAAGGCATTATTTGTTGGTGTTTTATTGGTTTATATTTTATTATACTTAACATTTTAAAATTGTACCTCTGTAGTCTTTTAAAGAAGATGACTTTTCTGAGTAATTATTTTGTCACATCAGTGTAGTCAGCATTCGTGTGAGTTGCTAACTGTTGCAGTTATGGATTTCTTTCCACTTCTTGACAAAAGAACATTTGTAAGTAAAGCAATTCATGACCTAGTCTTAAATAACAAAATCTGCATTATTATGTTATATTGTAGGACATACTGTGAGCAGTTCAAGACTGGATAAACAAAGGGCATCTTCTAACTGAAATTAGAAAGGTTGATTGTGATCATCTAATCAGCTTATCACATAATTGTAATCCATGTTAGTTGCATGTTGCTCTAGCATCAGTAACCTCATTAATTGGCCCGGGATTCGATCTATCCTCTCAACATTTGCAATTTGAATTTTTTTTTACTGAAAGATTAGGTCACATTTTGTAGATGTTGCACACCATATTATATCATATGCCAGCTACATAAACACATATAGACCCTCATCCTGCTACTTGCACAGTTCAGATCTCATTCCTGACCTCTTTTAGTAAGACAATTGCAGTTACATACCTAGATGTAAAGCTACTAAATGTAGATAAGGCTGACAAATTATCCACCAAGACATATGAAGCAGCATTGTCAGGAATATAACATTAGGCACTGCCATATGTGCCTCTGATGTAACCTGTACATGCTAGAGAGAAAATCTTTAGGCCTACTTTGCAACAACAAAGATTGTAGTACTGAAAGTTCCTTACCAACAGAATCTGCAAGTTGGTAGGAGTATTCTACCATGCAGCCAAAGTCATTGTCCCAATGACATAAGCTGAGAGGGTGAGTGAGCACCTAGGTTAATGCCTCCAGAAGGTGAGTCCATTTCCAAAATAGCTTTGTGGACCCTAAAGGTGCTGAGCTTGTCCTCAGCTAGTGAAGGATTAAGCCTAAGCTCATGTTTTTATTTAGTGAATGATTGGGGCCTGGAGGGAGACACATTCCTAGCTCTCATCATAGGGGTAAATTCAGGGGTGTAGGTGCTACCCAACCTCTGGTTCAACAGCCAGAATTTTTAGCAAACCCTCCTTTTCCCAGAGTGACCTCCTGAATGTCCTAGTCAAGGGTAGGATTACATGAAGCTAAAGTTTCACCATCTAAGATTTCCCTCAAGCTGATTAAAGTACTTGAATTGTTCCTCTGCCAGGGGTCATGGCCTAGTGTGTATTTTTCAAGCAGATGTGTGCTTGAGAGCTCAAGCAATAGGTGCTGGAGAGCTGCATTAGTGAATACAACTTGATCCCAATATTTAGCTATCCCAGTCCTGTCTGTCATGGATTGCCTTTGGCAGGCACTCAGTTGTAGGTGGATTCCAAATCACTGTGCACAAACTAACAAGTGGGGTAACAGGCACAGAACTACTTCCATCTCAGCTTTGAAGGAGGAGTCTGAAGACCTAGAGGCCAGTGTCTTTGAGAAGGACAAAGACAGCGAGTCCTCTCCCCCCTCCAGTTCCCCTGGATGACCTTTCCTTTGGAGAGACCTATAAGGCTGAAGAAAACAACATGAAATGGCTTCAGACTCTTATCAGTTCCACCAGAAATATCCGACTGTATATCTGAGATATGAGAAACAAGGCGAGGAGGCATGGGCCATCCACCCACAAAGCTGGTTATCAGGAACATTTTCTTGAAATCCTGGGGGCACCATGACTTTGCTCTGGTAAACCCCCAACAAGGTAGAAGCCCCCAGTTGAATGGAGAGTCCCCTCACCCAGCATCCTTGAACTGAATGCTGTGTGCTCTCAGTGGTCTGGCATAGGTTTGAGACTACAACATTTTACTGTCCTGCTATTATACAAGAAGTGTACTCTTCTACCACACTGAGACTTACAGCCCTTAATTAGTTTTCCCCCATCCAAATTCCAATCCTCACTTATGGATCAAACATTTGAAAAGGCTTACAAGTCTAGGTTTAAGAACAATCTCATTTAGATTCTGCATGTGGCTTCATTGTAACATGTCACAATTTTGACTTTATTAATACTGATTCCCAAGTCCAAGGCACAGAGTGGCTTGACTGAGGTTGTTTTCACTGCAAGGACGATGTAAAGAACAATATCCTTCCTTGATACCAAATCTCATTGTGTAGCCACTTTTCTTGCAGGCAACCGATGCATTTTGTACCTAAATAATCAAGGGGGGGGGGGTGCATCATATTTGCTGTACATATAGGCATTGCAAGCCATCAATGGACTATAAACCAGTCCATCCCTGTGTCAGCAAGTCACATCATAGGGGAAGTGAATTAGCTGGTGGTTCTCTGAGATCCTCTAGTCCTGACCTAGAGCTCCAGACTTGGAGACTTCATCTGGTTTGGATCTTATGAGAATGGGATACTCCAAATATTGACCTGTTTTCTGCTTGGGAGAATGCAGTCACCCCCATTCCACTCACTGCAGCAAGGCAAGGTGATGGTGCATTTGTTCTCCTTCCTGTAGTACAGGAGATTCTGTATCATTTTCTGCAGTCCTTCTGATTCAGTGGCTTATGTAGTTCAGGGTAGAAAGGCTCTGAACTTTATTTCTTATCAACCATGGTGAGGGAGGACTTTCAGGCAAAGAGGTCCTTTACATTATGGAAAACTGTCTAGATCCTAAGTAAGGATGCTCCTGGAGGATGGACCTCACTTTTCTTGTTGTAAACCCCTTCATCTTAACAGATCTCCTGGCATAACCTATGCTACTAGCTGAAAAAGGGGTCTCAAATGAAAATGTTTCATTCCCATAGTGTCTTTAATTGTAAAGTACACAAGGGGAAAGTCAGATGAAAGTGACTTTTCTTAAAGCCAGAAGTCACAAGACT
The DNA here is from genome assembly GCF_019279795.1 of Protopterus annectens. Lineage (NCBI taxonomy): Eukaryota > Metazoa > Chordata > Ceratodontiformes > Protopteridae > Protopterus > Protopterus annectens. Next base: position 255,746,137 of record NC_056750.1, on the reverse strand, counting down.
AACATGGCTGATTCTGAAACTCTTTATTTGGAGGATGTTTATATATGTTCCACTACTGATTACCGATTTAATTATCTTAAAATATGTGCTACAAATTCAAGAGTATACCGCCATTCATTTTTACCAATCTGATAGACTAGGTGGCATTGTATAATAATCATAAAATCCATAAGCTAAGAAGAAAACTGCAGACTAGATTTATTTAGTATTTATTTTATTTGCATTTGTTTACCGGGAATGTCCACTGGGTCAAAAGTACCCATTTTCATTGGAGGCCTGGGGAGAAAACCTCCACAATGATTTATAATACATAAATTTGAATAGCAAACATTAAGCACAATGATTTAAACAATGCATCCATTTGAATAACATGCTATAATACTACAACAACCGGTGTGTAGTTTTTAGTACAGTCTGACAGTACCTCTCTTATTTATTTATTTTTTTTAAGATACTAAAGGAATGGAGTAGTAGGAGATAGATGAAGTCAGGTTACGGGTTGTGAGGAGCTAGCACATGAGCTAGACACTTGGAGGAAACATGTTGTCTCAAAGATTTTTTTGAAGAAAGAAGCATTCCTAATGGATCTGAGCTGGGGTGGGAGAGAGTTCCATAGTCTAGCAGTGGAAATGGAGTGGAGCATTTGACCAGTGGAGAGGTTAGGTTTTCCTACTTGTAAAAGCAGTTGATTTTCAGAGCAGAGAGGTCTGTTAGGATAGTATAGAGCAAATAGAGAAGAAAGGGATATTATATTAGATATTATTCATGCAGTAATTAATATCAGTGGCGTTGCATATAATGCTATGCAAACTTTCTACACCCATGTTCCCTGTAGAGGATCAGGATATAAAATTAAGTGAAAGTGTCCTTCTGGAGGTTTCAGGTACCAAAATACTGTCTAGGTGAGCTACTTCACTTTACACAGCCATCATCTTTAACCCAAGTATAAAATTAAAAGTCATGCAAAAAAATAAGTAATTTTTCCTATAATTTCCCTTTAGAAACGATGGTGCCATAAATGATATATGTATGAAAACAGACTGGAATGCTAATAAATATGCTCAGAATACTGTCAGTGTATTCTGTGATGTTATTACCTTCATTCACAAACACGTAAGACACAAATATACAGATACGTTCAGCAGAAAAAAAGTCACTACTTGGCTTTCAAAAAGTTACTTTACTCATAAAAAGTCAAGATTAAAAAAATTACAGAAGTTACTAATTTTTCTTACCAAATTTTCCAGCTCTAATTATGAACGTGGCTTGGTCTTGGAGATTAAAAGGAATAATTGAATAATAATGTATTCTCTGCATCAAAAAAATTTAACTGGAATATTTTGAATGAGATATGCTACAATGACTATATACCAACAGGAAACAACAGAAGTCATAGAAATAAAATTTACAAATGTTATACAGGTAGTACCTCGCAATTCGACCATTTTGCAACTCAACCATGCTTTCGGCCTCTTTGGGTGTCTTGAGATTCAACTGCCATCTTGCAATTCAACCCAGAAGGAAGGCTGAAAAGTTTTTCATTGTTTCTTGTTGATGTGTTTATGTAGTGCAGTTGTTTCTTTTAAGTGTTGTGAAGAAATGGTGCCAAAGAAGAGTGATACTAGCAGGAAAAATAAGTGGCTGAGCATTGAAAAGAAGAAATAAATCATTGGTAAAATTGAAAGAGGAGGTAAAATAGGATAAATAGCAGAACAGTATTGGCGTGCCAAGGTTACCGTCTCAACATTTTCGAAAAAGAGAGAGCATCATAGGTGCTAAGGTGTCAAAAGGAGCAACAAAGATTTTGGACAAACAGAAAAACAATGACAATGCTTCTTGTTTGGATCCAGGAGAGGCAGATGAAGGGAGATCAATAACTCCGACCATAAACTGTGAGAAAGCTAAGCTCATCTTTGAAGACCTACAAAAGAAAAAAATAACTCCAGGAAGTAGTTCACAGCAAACAGGAATTTAAAGCAAGTAGGGGATGGTTCCACAGATAAAAAAAAAAAAAGTGGCATCAACAGTGTACTGCTGACAAAGAAGATGCAAAGAAAATTGTCAACGAATTTGAAGTATTGTTAGAGAGAGAAGGCTATCTGCCAGAACAGATTTTTAATTGCACTGAAATGGGGCTTTTCTGGAAGAGATTGCCAAGTAGGACTTGCATAACCAAAAAAGAAGATAGGATTCTAGGTCACAAGCCCAAGAAAGATAAGGCACTCGCTCCTCCTGACAGCAGTTCAAGGCCTGGATTTTTGAGGAGTTTGCTCCAAGTGGTAAGTACCCGACAGAGAATTTGCCAATGAAAGCTTTTCTGCTTTTGGATACTGCCTCTGTCCACCCATGAGAGTTAGAGGAAATTCTTCAGATAGACTATGATTTCATCAAGGTTCAGCTGCTGCCTCCCAACACTTCTGTCATTCAGCCTATAGATCAACAAGTCAATGCCTGCTTCAAGAAGTGCTAGACAAAAGCATTCTTCTCAAGGCTGTTCGATGTGACACATTCTTCAGATAAAACACTGAAGAAATTCTGGAAGCCTAAGTTTAACATTCTTCATGCCATATCATTCATCAAAAGTGCCTGGGATGGAGTGTCACAGAAAGCCCTTCGTGCAGCCCGGAGGAAACTGGTTCCTTCCTTTTCCAAGGGCGAAATTGTAACAATGAGTGAGAAGGTCACTGAAAAATCACTAAAAACAAAATGAAACCTCCAGCAAAGCTAGAACATTCACTGAGTGACCTCCCAAACCTCGTGTATCAGAGGCACATGGGATATATGCAAATGATCCTTATACACATCAGGTGTTTCAGCTCATTGTCAATTCTGAATGCCCATGACTTTTGTCATTTTACTGGACAATTTCAGACCAATAAAGCCAAACCCCACTAGCCGTGGATATGCATATTTCTGCCTTATGACCTCGTCAGCACAAGCAGAGTGTTTATCATTAGGGTCATTGCAAAAATATCCCAAACAATTGCAGTGACCCTAATGATAATGGACATCAGCTGGGTATAACAGCCCTGTGTTACTAATACTTAAACACCCTGCTTGTGCTGTGATGATGGGGTTTGGCTTTATTGGCCAGAAATTGTCCAGTAAAATGACGAAACAAGTCATGGGCATTCAGAATCATCAATGAGCTGAAACACCTGATGTTCATAAGGATCATTTGCATATATCCCATGTGCCTCTGATACAAGAGGTTTGGGAGGTCACTCAGTGGAAGTTCTAGCTTTGCTGGAGTTTTCATTTTGTTTTTACTGAAGGGCGAAATTGTGGATGAAGCAGCTGAAGTGCTGCAAAATACTGTTTCCACAGCAGAGCACTTTGACATAGGGGAGGTGGATGAGGCAGATGTGGCAAAACTGCTACAAGATCATGACAATAAGCTCACAATGGAGGAACTTACAGCACTTTGCAATGAGCAGGTTAAAGAAAAAGAATGGGAAAGTTCTTCTGAAGATGAGGATGACAGAGAAAAAGGATCTATGCCTACAGCTTGCATTTAAGAACTTTTATCCAACTGGGAGAAGGTGCAGGCTATAGTCTTGGAGTGGCACCCCAACACAGGTGACATCAACAGGATGACCAACTTGTTTAACAACACAATCATGAACCACTTCAAGACCATCCTGAAAAAGAGGGAGAGAAGTCACCTTGGAGAATTTTTTTCACCTACACCTGCCAAAAAACAAAGAGAAAGGGCAGGACAGGGTGAAGAAGACTCCCCTTCCAACAACTGAAGTTTTAAGTGGACTCTGTAAATAGTGTAAATATGGTGACTCGTGTTCAGTTTTTGGTATGGACACTGGTGGGGCTGGGCAGAGAGAATAGGCACAAGTGTATGATGCCGACTCGCCTGTTCTGGAGAAGAGGGAGATGACATAGCCAAACTCATTGGTGACATCTCCTGGAAAGCAAAAGATTAATTGTGGAATAGGCCAGGTCAAGCTTATTCTGTTAAGCAATACAAGCCCCACTGAATTAGTGATGATATGGGTGTCAGCATCCATATCATTCCCTGCCAGGCAGTTATTGCATAACACAAAGCCTTCTGTGGCAGGGACCTTTCTGGGATTGGCACAATGTCCTGCTCTCAAATTCCAGATGCTTACCTTCAGCTGAATGAATGAGCTGATCAGGTCCTGAACAGGAATGAGTGAGGCAGGTGCCTCATGCCCAGTTCAGGGTATGTGGCTCTAGCCCACTAGGAAAATGAATGAATGAACCACTGAGCAAAGTCCTGGAGAGGGATTAAAAAAAGACATACCAGTATACACTGTATTGTGTGTTATTTCTTTTGGGGGTGTGGATAGGAAACTGTTGTAAGATGTTTCAAGTTATAATTTATATCACATTAAAGTGAACTAAATAAAACAATCATAATCAGAGACAACAGATATTCATTTCATAACTGCTATCACACACACGTTATGAAACATCTTAGCCTGCATTCTTGGATAAATTTAACATCAAATAAATTTGTATGTGATGTGAGCCATAGTTTTAGGAGTACAGTAGTCCTCCATTCCTCCTCCAACCCTCCCCTGCATCCTCCTCTCCATTTAAGAGGTATTCTACATTTCAAATCATGGTGAACTACATTTTTTATATATTTCTTAGTGTATTTTTTAATTTTATTTTGGCCGGGAATTAATTAAACCATTTTGCTTACATCTGTATGGGAAATGGCATCTCACAATATGACCATTTTGCAATTCAGCTACAGTTCCAGAATAGATTACAGTTGAATTGAGAGGTACCACCTGTAATGGACAGTTGTCAGAATGATAAATGGACAAGGATAGATATTCCTTAAAACTACAAATATGGTAGCTGCTGCCACAAATACAGTTAACTGAAGATGTTAAGTTGTCAATCTCGCCTTCATTCTTGCTGGATGGGGTTCGGAGCCGATCCTCTGCTCCGACTCGGCCACTTACTAAAGCTCGAGAGCTTATTTTACCGGCTCGAGGCAACCCTATATCCCATGATGCTAGGCGATAACTCCCCAGATCTCATTTGCCGCTTTCGCTTGCGAGGTGCGTATTTTTACCGGCTCCTGGTAAGTCTTTAATTATATAGTGTTCAGTCACCTTTTTAGTTAATTTTTCACAAAAAACAGTTGTTTTTCAGTAGTTAGTGACTACCTTAAATTTTATTCCTGTTTATACCTTCCCTTTTTATCCCTTGTATCCCTCTCCCTCCACTCTTAGGTTAGGCCTTAAGCCTGCCCCTTTCCTAATTTTTCACAGGGATCCTGTGGAGTGTTTGGGTGTGTCAGTATCCTAATTAATATTTTTATTGTTATTTTATTGTTTTTGAGTGTTGTGTGTGTTTTCTCTTCCTTTTATGATCCCTCGATACTGTTATGTCGAGGGAACCAAAGGAAACTAAGGTCTCAGGCTTTAAGAAGTGTGACTCGTGCTGTCAGAAAATGTCTCTGACAGACGGTCACACTTCTTGTGTTTACTGCCTGGGACCCCTGCACCTGCAGGACTCTTGTTCTGTGTGTCATGCATTCAGTCCAAGAGTCCTGCAGGAGCGCAGGAACAAACTTATACTGAGGGGCTTGTTAAAGCCCGAGGGCTCCCCGACTAAGTCTACATCGGGGAGGCCTTCGAAACCAGCAAAACCGTCGGCTCTGAGTACTAAGCCTTCGGCTGCTGGCTCCTTGTCTGTGCCTAGATCGGATCCGGCTGGAGCCGATCCCTCTGCATCACAGGTTCCGGTCTTGGCACCACTCGGTGCCGATGCCTCTGAGTCCATGCATTTACTGTCTGCTCCGGCTGGAGCCGACGTGTCCTTGGCTCCTTTGGCTCCATCCATATCTAAGAAGAGGTCAAGATCCCCTTCATTGGAGTCCATCCATTCGGCTCCGAGATCTCCCTTGCTCTCGGAGCAGAGCCATCGGAGCCGATCTTCTCGGTCGTCCAGACTTTCAGATCACGACCTTGAGAGAGTGGTAAGTAGGCTGTTAAAGTCTCAGGCATTGGCCCAGATGATCTGTAGCCCGTCTCATCAGACGGTAGCTATTACGACTCCACCTATTTTTCCTCCTTCGACTCTTCCTCAGAGTTCGGAGCCGTGACTGTTGTGGCGTCGGAGCCGATACCTCCCCCTTCGGCTCCTTCGTCTTCTTCGTCTTCCACTCCGATCTCCTCCTTGATGCCTTCATTGGACGGATCCCGGGCGCCTGGTCTCTCTCGTCGGCTCCGAGGGGGCGAGTGGCATCGAACCATTGTCAGACCCCGTTCTCCCCCTCGGAACATCGGCGCTGGTGAGCTCGGCCCCATTGGCCTTGGAGCCTTCCCTGTTGGTGCGGCCTGGGGTTCCTACCTCTTCGGAGCGGGGGTCCTCTGGCCTTTCTGATAGGGGAGCCTTCAAGGTGATGAGGAGTGTACTAGCCCCAGGGCATAGTCAATGGTCAGCTCTATCAGCTCCTCCCACTACAGTGCCTGCTGATGTCTCTTCCCACTCTCTTGCTCCCGGACCCAGAGATCCAACGCCTCAGGTTTCCCCACTGGGAATTTCTTCCTCTTCCGAGGCTTCTCCTGACCTGTCAGCGGAGCCTCCGCATAAGAGGACATGTAAGAGGAAGCATGTGGACTCCCCTGAGTCCATTACATCTGACACCGACTTGGATGAGTCGGAGGGATCCCCAAAGTCCCCCTCTGAGGATGTCTCTCTCTCAGACATCCTAGAAATCCTAAAGCAGAGGGGGAACTGGCCTTCCCTTAATCCTTCCGAGGACGAGTCGGTGTACCTGGAGGTGTTTGGTTCTCAACTTTCCACCTCCTAGGTGTCTCTGCCATCTAAATTCATCACAGCACCAGTTGACAAACAATTCCTAACAAAAGGTGTACCGGCAGATGCCATGGTGGTGACTGCAGCCACCAAGAAGGAATTAGCTGATCCTTCAGTACCTATCCATCCTCCTAATAAGGATTCTAGGACCATGGATAGGTACGGTAAGCAGATGTTTTCTTCAGCGACCTTTGCCATGCTGTCGTTGAATTACTTGTCACTTCACCTGCCTTCAGAGAGATATTCTCAAAGAGTTGGGAGAAGTCTTACAGGATCCATCAGCTGCTGGGTCCCAGGATAAAATAAACTCACAGCTTGGAACCCTGAACTCTATTGTTAACTCCTCCATGCGTCTTAATTTCATATGCAGCCGATTGAGCGAGTAGGGCCGCGGGCACAGGAGTGGCCTTAAGACGTCACGCCTGGATGCGGCTGTGTAATTTTGCGGACCCTTTCAAGGCGTCCTTCACAAATTCCCCTTTTGATGGTTCGGCTTTGTTCGGACCCCAAGTGAAAGACACCTTGACCAGATGCGAACAAGATGGCAAGACTCTCTCTGCCGTAGGAGTCCGTTTCTCCACCCCTTCAAGACCATACCCTAAGGGTCAGAAGGGTGGGAAAATGTGGTTCTGCAAATCTCAAGGAGTCACGCCTGACGCAAGAGGTCAGTTTACCACCAGAGGCAGAGGGGGTAACAACAACAGACGCCGCCCTAGGGGCAGAGGGGGTCAGCAGAACCAGGGTGGCAGGGAGCCTCTCTCTGACAAACCCTTCCAGCATCCCTGAGATGTTGCCCGATTGTCCACCTTCGGAGGCAGTCGGGAGAAGATTATCGCTGTACCCAATAGCCTGGCTTTCCCTTATTCAAGACAAATGGGTACAGTCGATCATATCCGAGGGTTACAAAATTCCCTTTATCCAAACCCCAATTCAGCAAAAGGGAACCCTTCCAGACGTTCCACCCGGTCTAAGGGAACTAGCAGTATCAGAGATATCAAAACTGCTAGCAAAAAGAGCCATCCAGCCAGTCCCAGCAGACCAACTAGGATCCGGAATCTGCTCAGGTTCTTTTTGGTACCGAAAAAGACAGGGGACTGTAGACCAATATTAGATCTCGGCAAACTAAACAAGTTTATAAAGAGAACAAGATTCCGGATGGTCACGCTACAGTCCATTCTACCCTTTCTGGGCAAGGACAATTGGATGTGCTCAGTGGACCTTCAGGATGCGTACTATCACATCAAAATTCACAGGCGCTCCAGAAGGTTTCTCCGCTTTTGGCTGGAGGCCAGTCACTACCAGTTCAGAGCCCTGCCCTTTGGTCTCACTACAGCCCCCAGAGTGTACACCAAATGTATGGCAGTGGTTACGGCTCACCTGAGATGGCAAGGATTCCAGGTGTTTCCATATCTAGACGACTGGCTCCTCACTGCCACCACCAGGCATCAACTTCTCCAAGCCAGAGCTTACACCATTCACATTTGCAGAGGGCTAGGAATCTCTATAAATTTCGAAAAGTCTGCCTTGTCGCCTTTTCAGTCTATTACCTTTATAGGCGCCAACTTGAACACCGTACAACTTTCAGCAAAGTTAACAGATCAAAGGGTCTTAGATATTCAAAACCATGTCCATGTTCTTCAGAGCGACAAAATTCAGGCCAGGTATGTCCTGAAAGTATTGGGTCTTATGGCGGCCGCCATAACACTTCTTCCCCTTGCACGTTTTTACATGCATCTTCTACAGTGGATGCTTTTCGCCCAATGGTCTTTTCAGCAACTCCCCATGCACCACAAGATCATGATAACTCCAACTTGCAAAACTCATCTGTCCTGGTGGATATTGTCCTCTCAAGTCCATCAAGGCAGACCCTTTGTTCCACCTTCCCCGGTCGCCACGGTGACATCGGACGCCTCCCTGATCGGGTGGGGGGGGCATTTTCAGGGCAGGATGGTCCATGGCCCTTGGCAACCGTTCGAACGCCACCTGCACATAAATGTCCTAGAGATGAGAGCAGTGCTTTTAACGTTGCAAGCCCTCCACGACTCTCTTCCCCTAGGAACTATTGCAATCCAAACGGACAATATGTTCGTAGTGTGGTATATCAACAAACAAGGCGGAACCAAGTCCTATCCCCTGTGTCAAGAGGCACTCAGACTTTGGCAATGGGCAATCTCCTCTCAGCAGTTTCTGATAGCAACGCATATCCCCGGGAAATCCAGCATCATAGCGGACAGGTTGAGCAGAGCTATACTCATGCCACACGAGTGGTCTCTCAAACAATCTGTGGCGGAAGAGATTTTTCAGAAGTGGGGCCTTCCTTGCTGCGATCTTTTTGCTACACACCAAAACAGCAAATGCCCCGACTTCTTCACCCTCTTCCCCCTTCCAGGCCATCCCCTCAGAGACGCTCTAGTCCAAGATTGGCCTCGCGGACTTTTCTATGCCTTTCCACCCTTTCCTCTAATCCCACAAGTAATTCAGAAAGCAACCGCCTTGAGAGTCAAGTTGATTCTCATTGCCCCTTATTGGCCTCGACAGATATGGTTTCCGTTCCTACATTGTTATCTTTTGGTACAGCCTTGGCATCTGGACCCAGCTCCAGATCTGTTGACCCATCAGTCGGGGCAGCTGCACCAATCCCTACATTCTGTCAACCTCACTGCTTGGTTGCTCCACTTCCGTCCTTAGCCAGGCTTCCTATGATTTCTAATCCCGTCCGGGATATCATAGTAGCTTCCCTTAAATCTTCCACCAGAAGGATTTACACTAGTAAATGGAAACGTTTCTCCTTCTGGGCAAAGGCAAGGAATATAGATCCCTTTACTGCCCCAATTCATTCGGTCTTAGACTTCCTAGCTGAAATCTTTCATTTAGGGTCTTCTGCCTCTACAGTAAAGGTTCAGTTGGCAGCCATATCGAATTTTCATACAGGCTTATCGGACCACAACATCATGTCCAATAAGCTTTGCAAAGCTTTCCTTTAAGGTGTATATTTACTTAAGCCGCCGATCAAAGACCCTCCACCTCAGTGGGATCTTAATTTAGTCTTAACAGCCTTGATTCTTTCCCCCTTTGAACCTGCAGTCTCCTGTTCATTGAAATTTCTTTCCTGGAAGACACTCTTCCTAGTCACCATTACTTCTGCTAGGAGAGTATCTGAGCTTCACTCCTTCTGCATTCGTCCCCCCTACTTAATCTTCCATAAAGACAGAGTTTCTCTAAGGACTAATCCATCCTTCTTACCCAAGGTGGCTTCGCAGACAAATTTAAATCAATCAATTGATCTCCCAGTTTTTTTCCCAAACTATACTAATAGAGCGGAGCAAAAGCTACATTATCTAGATGTTCACCACCAGCTCCGATACTATTTGGATAGAACCAAACAAATAAGGAAGTCTGATCAACTGTTTTTATCGTACGCAGAAAATAAGAAAGGCCTTCCTGTTTCTAAGGTAACCCTATCTAGGTGGCTGTCTTCTGTGATTACATCTATTTATCAACTCAGAGACAGGGAATTAACTTCTAAGCCAAAAGCCCATTCAGCTAGAGCACTAGCTACATCTACAGCTTTTCAAGCTAGACTACCAATAGACACTATCCGTGCGACAGCCACATGGGCCTCTCCTCATACCTTTGTTTCGCATTACAAATTGGATATGGCCTCCAGGGATAGAGCAACATTTGGTTCCACCATTCTTAACAGTCTGTTCCAATGAGCCACCCAGGATGAAGGTGCTAGGGACGCGGTCCCATCCAGCAAGAATGAAGGAGAGATTGACAACATTGAGAAGTTATGTACCTACCATAACGTTCCATGTTAGTTGTCTTCTCTTGCCTTCTTTCTTGTGTCCCACCCACCATCCCCCTAGCCTGGACAGACAGAGAAGATCTTCCCTTCCTTGAAGGGTTCTTATATTCCCTTGTTCACCATCTAGGTGTCCTAGGATATATATAGTGTAGATAACGATCTTTGGGGGGTTTTATCCCTCTTCCTCCTCCTTCCAGTTGGAGTATTTTGTATTGGCCTATGCTAGGTTTTTCAGCTTCCAAACGAGATCTGGGGAGTTATCGCCTAGCATCATGGGATATAGGGTTGCCTCAAGCCGGTAAAATAAGCTCTCGAGCTTTAGTAAGTGGCCGAGTCGGAGCCGACCCATCCAGCAAGAAAGAAGGCGAGAGAAGACCACTAACATGGAACGTTATGGTAGGTACATAACTTCTCATTTCATGAGATGATTGGCATGGCGTGGGGGGAAAAGAACACAGAAATTTACATTGAGATGCACCATAGTAAGCTGTATGGAAGAAACAAAGATGTTACAGTACTCAATTGCAATTATGTACTACCATAAAATAAGGGTTATACTGTAGTAAGTGAACAGTTAATATAATCAGTCCAACAGTCAACATTTACAGACATTTGCAACATGTATAGTCGTTAGAAACAATAGGTGGTTAGGCCATTCAGCATAGTGCCACACAACTAATGTGCAGTACTGCAGGCAATTAATGAGTAATGTGTTCCCCTGCAATAAAAGCAATTTGTCAAGGATCCTTGCCAATGTGGCCATCACCCAAGTGTAACTGCAGTGAAGGTATAGTTAATTACGCATGTAAGAACAATACTCAAAGAATCCAGTGAAGGCAACAGTGGGTATAGTGGTAAACTATTGATGTATTACTGCTGAACTTCATGGCTGCCTTAAGGGTACACATACTAAAATGACATGCTGAAAAGCAATGGAAAAGGGAAAATAAGAATCATTACATTACCATTTAGAGGGGCACAGTAGGAAACTGCAAGAGGCACCACCAGTGGGACTTGATCTTTTATAAACTTATTCAGAAAAAAGACTTGTACAACATAAGGACCCAGACTTGGGCATGTGTGTGATACTTTGAGGAAATTAAATGTGAAAAAATGTCTGCCACTGCTGGATATGACCAGCAGTAGCACTTTTCCAAGATTTTTAACTTTAGGCATTTCTGCATTTTCTCCATTCTGCACTCAAACTGTCTTTAGCAGCCAATTTATTAGGACCCCTTCTTCGTGCCTTTCAAAAATGAATGTCTTAGGGCAACTAACTTCAGTATAGTAACATCCTCCCATTCTGCAGTTACTGAGGGTTTTCATCTGTAAGGCTCTACCTTGTCTCTAGGAAAAGTGTGCATTCACTTTATGCATATTTTGCATACATTCTGTATCAGCATTATGCATAAGATTAACATTACTTTCCTTACATTGTGCAAAACTAATAACATCATGCATTGATCAAAATAGATTGTTCACATAATTATGCACTCTTTTTTTTTGTCACTACACAAAAAATAAAACAAAATCACACAATTTAGGGCCATCCTTATATATAAAACTTGAGTATTTGCAGTCTAGGAGCAGTCCTTTTCAGTTGCCAAGGGTCTTCCATCTGTATCACCAGATTGCTCTTCTTAAGAGCATTTATTTCCTTTTCATATGCCTTGACATTGGTCTCCAGTTGTAGAATTTTCTGATGCATTTATTTCATTTGTAGGACCACTCTTAGCTCCTCTAGATTCTTTGTACTCATTTATAATAAGGCATCAGACCTTAGAAATATCTTTAAAACTGGAAACTATTGTGTAATAAACTCAGAATACTGGCTTTCTTTTTAATAACTTATTTATTCTGGTTTTCTTCCAGTAGATAACACTGCAACAACTTTTCATTCTCCAACTTAGAATTTAGTCTAACTCTTAACACTTTTTCTCTAAGATTTAATGTTTCTACATACACTGACTGGTATGGTCAGCCAGTTTTGTATTGCTTATCTTTCTTTTCTTGTTACAAATGCTCAGACCAATTACAGTTTGTGAATTTCTTGTTCCTCTTTACTCTTCTTGTGGTTGCACTTACATACCTGTATTTGTTACTCGGGGAAGGGGATCATTTCATTAACAAACTGCAATTCAACATTTTGATAGTAAATCTATATATATATATATATATATATATATATATATATATATATATATATACACATATAGATACAGATATAGATATATACATATAAACACCTTTATAAAGTCACACCTTTTGAACTTGAGTACACATACAGCTATAGAAAAAAATAAATATTTTTCATTAGCTACATGCACTATACATATACATTTTTTTATCAATTATTATTATTCACTCCAGCATTACATTAGTTGCTCAGGTTCTGCCTTTCCTTACATTTCACACCTCCTGCTCCTGAATGTTGTTCTTAATGTATTATTCCCCACAAATTCCAATTATTTCTATGTAATTTGATCCTGCCTTGTTGTAGAGTTCCTATCTCTAGTTTTATTTCATTTATCATATTTAATAATTTCCCTCATCCCTCACTCCTCAGAAAATATTGCTACCTCATTCAACACACACTTCACTCAAACCATACTATCACTAGCTAAACAACACAACCCCCTCCCCTCCAACCCACACCTTCAACTAGTAATCTCCCCACTGCCTTCTCTTTCTCCTGTACCTACCTCCAACATAAAAAAACTCTTAACTAAACTTAAACCCACCAAATTAGCAGCAGACAACCTCCCAAGTGAATAACTACAAATCGCAGCTGATGCTCTGGCCTACCCAGTATCCATCTTGACTAACCGATCTCTGTCAGAAAGTTATGTTCCCACACTGTGGAAAGTATCACATATAATACCCCTCCACAAAGGCGGACCCTCCGCAGAACTAACCAATTACCGCCCCATAGCTATTCTCTCTCCACTCTCCAAAATACTAGAGAGATGCATACACTCTCAGGTCTCAGACTACCTCCTTACTAACAACCTCCTTTCCAGTACTCAGCATGGTTTCCGACCAAACCATAGCACCACCACTGCCTTACTCTCCTTTACTAACACTATCCTTCAGCATAAAAACAATGGCCATCTCTCCTCTGCTACTTTCCTAGACCTATCTAAAGCATTTGACATGGTCCAACGCAAACAACTTATCTCTGTCCTCAGTAACCTATCCTTCTCACAATCAATCACCAACTGGTTTCAGAGTTACCTGTCTGACCGCCAACAATCCATTGTATGGCAGAATGACATATCTCCCCAACTACACGTCTCCATAGGGGTTCCCCAAGGATCCATCCTTGGACCCCTACTCTTCTCTGTTTACACCAATAATCTAGCCTCTGCCACCAAACATGGCACACTCATACAATATGCAGATGACTCGACCATCATCTGCTCAGCCCAGTCCCTACCCAAACTGCAAAAAATCACACAGGAAGCCTTTTCCTTTGTTGAAACATGGTTATCTGATGCCCAATTAATACTCAACCCAAACAAAACTAAACTACTCATCTTCCAACCCACCAAACATACTCAAAACAACTCTCACTTTAACATCACAGCAAAAGACAACACCACTATATACCCAACTGAACACACCAAATTGCTAGGAGTGGAAATAGACAATAAACTAGAATTTGATATTCACATATCCATGACCATAAAAAAAGTCCACAAAAAACTAGGAGCGTTATACAGAAATAAGCAATTTCTCACCAAAGCAGCAAAGATTTCAATAGCAAATTTCCACCTTCTCTCCGCCCTACTTTATGCCTCTCCAATATATACCTACCTAAGGCAATGTGATCTAAACAAGCTAGAGACCTGCTACAACAAAATCGCCACAGGGGCATCCTACCGTAGTCACCACTGTCTCACTTGCTGAACTGGGCTGGCTTGAACTCCCTCGCCTCCTTCAGTGGTATCAAATCTCACTCGCCCACAAACCATCCACTAAATGTCCCATCCCTCCAGAATCTACTCCAACCCTATCGCACCACCAGACCACTAAGATCCAGCAACAAAAATCACTTGCAGATCACTAAAGCCAATAACTCTGCTGGTAAAGCACTATTCTTTTGCTCCATAGCCAAATTATGGAACTCACTCCCACCCACAATTACCTCCGTACCATCATGCACCCACTTCAAAACTTTACTAAAAGCGCACCTAAAAACATGCTGGCTATGCCCTTGCAACTCCCACTCTAATATCATCCACTCCATCCAACCACTACCTTTCTTTCCACCCCACTAACTACCTTGATTATAGCAAGCTCAGATGCTCATAAGCCTAATACTTATACAGCAGGAACTTCTCATTGTAACATTTGTTAATGTCTGTTATGTACTTCACTGATAAAGATTCTAGTTGTCTACTGATGTACTATGTTCTTCATCTGTAAATATGTTGTAAGTAATTGCTATGTTAAATTGTTAATCGCTATGTAATCCAATGTAACTACTGTCTGCTTATTTTACTGCGGAGCTTTTCTCCCCGGGCCTCCGCTGAAAACGGACCTACGTCCAGTCGGACACTCCCGGTCAACAAATTTAAATAAATAAAATGAATTTAGTTTACAGTTTGTTTAGATTTTGAGTTCCATTTCTAATAATTGCTTTTTTTGACAGCCAGTAGCATTAAACTTAACATGTTAAGTTCATTCAAATATTTTATTTCCCAACTGAAAAGAATAGTTTCTCTTGCCAACTTGCCCCCCCCCCCTCAAAAAAAAAAAAAAAAACGCTCCCAATTGCCACTCTGTTTCCTATCACCCCTCCACCAGTTGGCATCTCCTTGAGGAAAAATGTTTGCCTGTGGTATAAAAAAAATATGCAAACACTTCATGTAAAAATCCTAAACCTTCCAGACTTTTTTAGTTATCTGGGTCCATCAGATGTCCTTTGTTGTTCCTTTGTATATTGTCTTTCCATTTTTTCTTCCCAATCTTTTCTAACCTCTTCTGAATGATTCTTAGAGTTGATGTGAGCTATTTTATATGCCCTAATAATTATACTTTTTAACTGCAACTTCTGCTTTAGACTCTACTAAAAACTCAGCGAGAGCTGGTCTTTCAGTTAGCACTCCCTTTCTCTCTTAGTTTATACTATTATCATTCCGTAGGGAAGACAGCCAATTTCCTGCAGTGGAAACTTCAGCTTGGCCTCATCCCACTCTATTACCTTTCTCTCCATAGTTATTTGTTCTAAGTACTCTGGTTCCTTTACTAAGTTTCTTAAAATAAATTCCAGTTTATCTCGCATATTTTCTATGTCCCTACTTGCAAAAATCCACATTAGTAAAGTTTTTCTCCATTCACATATTGGCTTAGTCTTTAGAATACTTTCTGCTACTTTATATAACATTTTTTATGGCTGTCATTCTCCTTGAGAGCCTGCATCCAAAACCATTCTCTCTCTCCTTATTTCTTGTTCCTACCCCATTTCATTATCATGCCTTTCCCCTTTGATCTGTAACATTCTTCTGTTATTTATATGAACCTTAACTGTGAAGCTCTAAAGTGTCCCTTCAAATCAGGTAATCCTAAACCAACTTGCTGTAAGGAGAAAACAAGATGTAATGTGATCCTATCTCGCCTACATTCTGTACTGATGGGTTCGGAGCCTATCCTCTGCTCCGACTCGGCACGCTATACTATAGAACGAAGTCTCTTATTGGCTGAGCTATCCCACATCTCAGGATGCACCACCACTGCTTCCCCAGATCTTGTTTGCCGCTTTACAGCAAAGACGTGGTCTCGGACTTGGCTGAGCTAAGTGCTTATTTCTTAAAAAATTTCTGTCAGGAATTTTTGGCTAATCTACCCAAAAGCTGATTTAACAGCTATCGTTGTTGTGTGACTTGAGTTTGAGTTATTTTTGTGGTAAAATTTGTCTTTAATTTGAGGGAAAGGATCCCGTTTAAGTTAGAGGGGCCTTGCCCTCACGCGTGATTGAACTACTTAGTGTGAGTCTTGTTGTAGTATTGTAGTCTAGTTGGTCAAGTAATCCCATTTCTGTTAGAGGGGTCTTGTCCTCATTCACATTTTCTTTAAGGAAAATTTGAAAAAAAGTTTCTTTTCTGTGGTAGTGATTGTGTGTCAACATGTCGAAAGAGCACAGACCATCTGGGTTCAAAAAATGCTCTAAATGCAGTTACAAAATGTCCATAACGGACGATCACTCTTTGTGTGTGTATTGTTTAGGCCCTAAACATCTTCAGTAGTCATGCAGCGTTTGTCACGCTTTTTCCTCCCGGGTCCTCCAAGAGAGGAAAAACAAATTTATTTTAAAAGGGCTTATTACCCCTTCTTTTGAGGATGCTTTATCTTCTTCTTCTTCACCTTCTAAGAAAAAGAAATCGTTGGCTCCGACCAGCCCGTCGGAACCGGCCACAAAGAAATCTCGGCAGGCTTCTCCATTTGCTCCACGGACTTCGGAGCCGAGGGCGGAACGGTCTGCCTCGATGCCTCCAGCCTCGACTCCTCTGGCTTCGGAGCTGACGGCTAGAGCTTCGAGAGGCGGGTCACCTTCATCGGCTCCACTGTCTTCGGAGCCGATGAGAGTTGCCCACTCAGACAGACTCTTCCCCTTCGGCGCCGAAGTCCACTTCGGCTCCGAGGGAAATTGCAATGGTTGTGGAGTCTCCCTCGGCGCCGATATTTATCGAGACTATTCGGAGCCAGTCCTTCGGAACCGGTGGAGAAGTCGACTCGAACTCGTTCGATCTCTTCTCTGTCTTCGAGAATGTCGGATTCGGACATAGGGTACTTCAAAGGCTGTTTCAGTCTCCAGTCTTCCAAAAGTTGGTTTTGGCTCCAGCCCAGTCGGCTCCGGAGCCGGTTGCCCACCCTGTTGTCTTGGTTCCTCCTCCAACAGCCTCGGCACCGTTTGAGTCGGTGCTGGTGGAGCCGGTGGAGGTTTTTGGGTCGGCTCCGACCCTTACTCCAACCCCGCCCTTCGGGTCAGAGTTCGGTACACGGACCTCCTCAGTCGGCCCCGGGGGTGACTCTTCGGGACCGATGTTTTTGGTTCCGAGCCTCCCTCTCGGTGCGTCTGCTGCAGGAGTGCCGTCTACTGTTGTGGCCTCGGGGGTCGGACCTTCCCAGGACTCTGGGGGTCCCGCCTTCAGGGCCATGAGGAGTGCTTTGGCCAAATCTTTTTTGGCCACCTCCACCGTCTCACCGGCACCTTCCCTTGGCACGGAGACTGGTTCCTTTGTAGTCCCCCTGTCTCAAGACAGCGGAGCCCTGGGGCCTGAGGTCACCCCCATCGGGGGTTCCCTCCTTCCTGAAGGTCCCTCCGAAGCGTCTTCGGAGGAACCTCCAAGGAAGAAACAGTGCAAGAGGAAGCACGTCGACTCCCCTGACGAGTCTCTCACCTCGGACACCGACTTCGATGATGCGGAGGGGTCCCCCAAGTCGTCCTCAGATGATGTCTCCTTTGCGGACATTTTGGAAATCCTGAAGCAACGAGGCGACTGGCAGTCCAAACCCCCTTCCGCTGAGGAGTCTGTATTCCTCAAGGCCTTCGGGGCTCAGCCCTCCGCCTCCTGGGTGTCTCCGCCCTTCGATGAGCTTCTGAATTTGATCTCTCGAAGGGCGTGGGAACACCCAGATTCTGTGGAACGGGTGCCAGCTCACCCCAATAAATTTCTTTCAGCCCCCCCCCCCCCGAAAAGGATTTTCTCTCCAAGGTGTGGCTGTAGATGCCCTGGTGGTGGCATCTGCTACCCAACAAGATGTGGCAGAGGCTTCAACGTCCGTCCATCCTCCTAATAAAGAGTCCAGGAGCATGGATCGGTACGGGAAGCGCACCCTTACTTCAGCAACCTTTACTTTAAGGTCTCTAAATTATCTGACGCACTTCACCAGACTTAAGAGGGATCTGGTCAAGGAACTTTCAGATACCCTCTCTGGTAACCTACCTGAGCAGTTGGCCCAGACGGTTAGCTCTCAGCTGGCTACCCTATCATCGTTATCGAACTCGTCCATGAGGCTCATTTCATATGCAGCCGAGGGGGCGAGCAGAGCGACGGGAACAGGTGTTGCTCTACGGAGACAAGCCTGGCTTCGCCTGTGTCATTTTGCGGAAGCCTTCAAGTCTTCCTTTGCCGACGCTCCCTTCGATGGGTCCTGTCTGTTTGGACCCAAGATAAAGGACACCTTGACTCGCTGTGAACAAGAGGGTAAGACTTTGACTGCCGTAGGGGCACGGTTTTCCACTCCCTTCAGGCCTTATCCCAAGGCTAGAAGAGGGGGGAAAATGTGGTTCCGTAAATCTCAAAAGACTTACTCCTCACAGCAGGGCGATCCCCCTTCTAGAGGCAGAGGAGGGGGAAATTTTTCAGGAAGACGCCGTCCCAGAGGCGGCGGAGGCCCCCGCAACACTGGAGACCGCGAGTCCTTTCGTGGCTCCTCAACCTTCCAGCATCCCTGAAGGATTGCCCGACTGTGCAGCTCCGGAGCCAGTCGGGGGTCGTTTTTCGAAGCACCTAAAGGCCTGGGAGAGTATCACTCAGGACCGATGGGTGCTCCGAATCATCGCCGGAGGTTACACCATCCCCTTTTCTCAACCCCCCCTCCATCCCGAAAAATCCCGGACCCGCCACCCAGTCAACGGGATCTTGCAGCCATCGAAATCTCAAAGCTGCTTCAAAAAGGAGTCATCCAACCGGTCCCCGCAGGCCAGACCGGATTAGGGACTTACTCAAGGTTCTTTTTGGTGCCAAAAAAGACCGGGGACTTGAGGCCCATTTTGGATCTCAGCAAGCTAAATCGATCAGTCAAGAAGTCCAAGTTCCGGATGGTCCCCTTGCAATCCATTCTCCCACTGCTGGAGAAAGGTGTTTGGATGTGCTCCATAGATCTCAAGGACACCTATTATCACATCCTGATAGATCAGCCGTCCAGGAGACACTTGCGCTTCAGCCTGGGAGACAGTCATTTCCAGTTCTGTGCACTGCCCTTTGGTCTCACCACAGCCCCCAGGGTGTTCACCAAATGTTTGGCGGTGGTGACTGCTCACCTGAGAAGTCTAGGATTCCAGGTGTTTCCATACCTAGACGACTGGCTCCTAACTGCCACCTCCAGGCGTCTACTCTTACAAAACCTAGCAGCCACTATATCTCTAGGCAACTCCCTAGGAATCACCTTCAATTGGGCAAAGTCTGTGTTGCTGCCATCTCAGCGCATACGGTTTATCGGAGTAGAGATAGACTCAAAGCAAATGCAGGTCTATCTAAGTTCGAGCCTTGCTCCTCAAACGCCGAGCCCCAGCCAGGATGGTCCTACAACTGTTAGGTTCCATGTCGGCCACCGTTCTCCTAGTCCCCTTGGCAAGGTTACATATGAGGATTCTCCAGTGGCTCCTGTCAGTCCAGTGGTCTTATCAGGATCTCCCTCTCAGTCACCTCATTCTGATCACAGAGACGTGCAAACAGGACCTTCGTTGGTGGCTTCTTTCCTCCAACCTGGATCAGGGGCGACCCTTCGTTCCACCACCTCCAGTGGCCACATTGACTACGGACGCCTCCCAGGCGGGTGGGGGACATTACCTGGGCAGGTCAGTCCAAGGCAAGTGGCATTCGACGAGTCTCCTCCACATCAACATACTAGAAATGAGGGCGGTGCTTCTATCGCTGCAAGCACTACACGATTACCTCCCCCTGGACATGATTGCCATTCAATCCGACAACATGTCAGTAGTCTGGTACCTGAACAAGCAGGGAGGGACCAGATCCTACCCCCTTTGCAGAGAGGCCATGAAAGTATGGGATTGGGCGATTGCAACCAAACGTTTTCTGGTAGCAACACACATTCCAGGGAGATCCAATGTGATAGCCGACAGACTGAGCAGAACTATTCTCTCCCCTCACGAGTGGTCTCTGAACGACAGAGTGGCAACTCAGATTTTCAGAAGATGGGGAACTCCTTGTTGCGACCTTTTCACAACCCCCCTCAACACGAAATGCCAACAGTTCTTCTCTCTCACCCCAGTTCCGGGGGAGATTCCCAAGGACGCCCTAGTCCAAGCTTGGCCCACCAGCCTGCTATACGCCTTTCCACCGGTTCCCCTTCTTCCCAAGGTGATCCAGAAGGTGATTCGCTTGGAGAGCAAAATGATTTTAGTTGCCCCATACTGGCCTCGTCAAGTCTGGTTTCCCTTTCTTCGGAAATATGCACTGGACGGTCCATGGTTCCTGGACCAAGTTCCGGATCTCTTGTCCCATCAGTCGGGACAGCTTCATCAGTCCCTCCACTCGTTGAGGTTAACAGCTTGGCTCCTCCTCTTCCGACCATAGTCAGGAACCATGCTTTGGACCCGGAAGTCATACATATCTTGTCCTCGGCCCACAAGACTTCTGCTAAGAAAATGTATAACAGCAAATGGAAGAGATTTGCTATTTGGGCCCAACTCCGGGGATTAGATCCCATAACTGTCCCGGTGTCAGAGGTTCTGAAGTTTTTAGCTTCTCTGTTCAATCAAGGTTCTTCGGTCTCTACCATCAAGGTTCAATTGGCAGCTATTTCTAATTTTCATGAGAGCATAGAACCACCTTTGATGAGGAACAAGTTGTGTAAAGCCTTCATGAAAGGTGCTGGGCTGCTACGGCCCCCGATACCTCATCCCGCTCCACCGTGGGACCTTAATGTGGTGTTAGGTGGTTTGACCTCTTCCCCCTTTGAACCGGCAGCAACTTGTGACTTGAAATTTCTTTCTTGGAAGACTGCTTTATTAGTTGCAATTACATCAGCCAGAAGAGTTTCGGAACTTCAAGCCCTGTGTGTCAAACCACCATACCTGTTTTTTCACAAGGATAGAGTATCCCTCAGACCAAATCCATCCTTTGTTCCTAAGGTTTGTTCTAGTTTTTGTCTGCAACAGTCATTGGAACTTCCAGTTTTCTTTCCAAAGTACTCAGAGCGGAATACATCTTTCACACCTTGGATGTTCACAGACAATTGCGCTTCTATTTGGATAGGACGTACCAAACACGGAAAACAGATCAGTTGTTTGTGTCCTTTTCGGACAATAAATTGGGCAAAGCCATCACGAAAGTCACTATTGCCAAGTGGATCAGAGACTGTATCAGTCATACTTCATTTCTAATAAAGAGCTTACAACTACAGTGAAAGCTCATTCTACCAGGGCTATGGCTACTTCGGCAGCTTTTCATTCTAAGCTTGCCATTAGTGACATTTGTGCTGCGGCTACGTGGTCTTCTCCTCACACCTTCATTTCTCATTACAAATTGGACGTGGCATCTCGGGGGCGAGCTTCCTTCGGTTCCACAGTTCTCAGGAGTGTTTTCCAGTGAGCCACCCAGGAATCAGGTGCTAGGGACGCTGTCCCATCAGTACAGAATGTAGGCGAGATAGGATCACATTACATCTTTTAGTTATGTACTTACCATAACTTTAGATGTATGGGATCCATCTCGCCTACATTCCTAATAACCCACCCTCCTTCCCCCTGCCCTGGAGATCAGAAGAGACCGGACGGTTTGAGTTCAGCTGTTTCATCTTGAAACACCTGGCAATATTATATCAACAGTCTATGTGTGTGTGCATGTGTGCGGACAAACAAGATCTGGGGAAGCAGTGGTGGTGCATCCTGGGATGTGGGATAGCTCAGCCAATAAGAGACTTTGTTCTATAGTATAGCGTGCGAGTCGGAGCCGAGGATCGGCTCCGAACCTATCAGTACAGAATGTAGGCGAGATGGATCCCATACATCTAAATTTATGGTAAGTACATAACTAAAAGTTATCCCACTTAACTCTTGCCCTGTTCATTTCCCAAATAAATTCCTTCAACTGTTTGTAATTATGGTCCACATCTTCCCTCTGGTTCATAAAAATATGCTGGACTTGTATATAATGATAGACTGGACTAGAAATATTTTCACTGTTAGTATGTTACTATCCATATCCATAATCAAGAGATTCCAAATTTTCAGTTTTTCTATTAGCTTTTGTTTAATCTCTTCTCACATATCCTTAACTGCTATGATAGAATACTTTTAATTCCATATACCTAAATACTTCATCTTATAATGTCCCCATAGATATGGGCATTGCTGGACCGATTCATGTGTGTCTACATAGTGTACTGCTTTAGCCTTTGTTTTATCTTCATTTATTTTGTTCCTGAAAAGACTTTAAACTGTCTCAGAATGTTCCACAGCACTAAAATAAACTTTCTCTGGATTTATCAACTACAAAATTATATCTTCTGGAAACAAAGCTAGCTTTTCTTGATTACCCTGCAAGTAATATCCTTGAATTTGAGTCCCTTATTTTCTTTGCCAATGACTGAGTGCAAAGCAAATAAAGGGGAAAGAGGACAACCCTACCTGAGTTTTATGTTTTTACTTCCAGTGGTCAGTTCAAGATTAGCATCTTGTTGTTCATCCATCTTGAAACACAAATTTCTTTACTCTCCTCAAAGCACATTTTTTTCCAGATCCAGTATGTGCTGACTGGAATACATTTAACTCACTTTTGTTGCACTTTTGTCTCTCCTCATAATTTGTAGCAGTACCAACTACTTTTTAAGTTTTTCAAAAAAAACATTTAATATCTTGTTTTCTTTTCCCCCTTCTAACTTCATTTGTTGCATAAGATAGACTAGAGTATCTTGCCTTTTTTAAGGTAGCAATCCTTTTGACCACTTCATCCTGAGTCTGTTGGAGTTGGGTCTTTAACAACCCATTTCAGTTTGCAGATTCTAGTACTTTGCTTTAAGTCAAAGAACAGCAGCATCAATGGTTTGTAAGTCTCGAAAAATAGTTTTCTTCATCTGTCTGAAAACATGCAACTTCAACTTGAATTTGTACATGACTGTTTTGACTTTCAGGTTCAAACACCAGTTCGCTTTGCTTTTTTTTCTTTCTCAGTTCTGCTAAAACAGGATTTTCCTTTTGATTTCTCTTATTTGTTTTTCTTGAGTAGATATTTCATCTTTTCCGTATATTTTTTTTTTTTTTTAATTTTCATTCATTTTCTTTCGATAATGCAAGCTCTATTGACGTTCTCATACATCTGCGCCAACTCTCTGCAAAAACAGATCCTCTCAATTGTTTATATTTGAATCACTTCGTTTAGAATTCTGAAGTTTACAGTTCTGTTTCATCTTGCTCAGAACGTTCAAAAAGTATTTTGGAGAAACGTGCAGTTTCATGGTCTACTTTAATTTGATAGCTTTTCAGTTGCTCAGAGTCCGTCAATATCCTTTAGTGACTTTCATGAAAACCAGATACAGCCCTGTACACTTCAGCCAATTCATTGTTGGGATAGCCTATTTCATCTCTTTTTTCAGACTCTATTTCCACTAGTTTTACTGTCTTTTCCATGTAATTAGCAACTGCACATTTGTTTTTGACTTTTGCAATTCTCCATTTTTACCTACAAAGCTGTCTTTCAGACTTTTGTCTTCCTCCTGTAAATTGAAAGCCTGCCTTTTATAACATTACAGTATCAAGATGAGTTTTTGACCTCTGAACTAAAGTATAATTTGATCCAGCTCACACTATATTCAAGGCTGAAAGTTCATAAACTTTTCATGTAGCATTGTAACATCTTGGAATAATGCCCAGTTTGCTTCATCCTGCTGCTGTTTAGCTGTGTGCTGCAGAGCCAGTTCTCCACAAAAGCCCTAATTACCTTTTCTGTAAGATGTTCCACCATGTTTCACAACTTCTTTCTAGGGTTAGGAGTTTCCCAGTACACAAGTTTTATCAACCCTTGTATTGTACAAGCAGCCCAGTTCTTTTGTAATTTCACAGAAAAAAACTGGTATCTGACACATTACATGGTTTACTCCTTTTATAATGGGATAAATGCAAAAATATTTCTTGCTTCTGTAAATCATATCTGTGTCAGCATGCAGGAGATGAAACTTTAAGCAGCTTGTTAAAGTTAATCTCAGAATGCACTGAATTTGCCAGCTTTTATTTCACTTCGTTTTCTTATTTTGTAAAAGCTCACAATTTTCCCATAACACATTTATAAGATTTATGTTACAAAAGAACTTTTCAGTACTTGCTTTTCATAAAGGATCCTTGGTGAATTCAATATGCCATTTTAGTAGGTCAACTTTGTTAGGCAGCTGTGCAGCAATTCCAACAGTACACTACATGCTAAAATTCAGATGCAACTCTCAGAATACAGCTGCTCCTCATGCAGCTATCTAGTGTTTGATACTGCTCCATTTCTTTAAATACACATACAAATCCCTCTAAAACAGCTTTTACATTCATTTCTTCTTACCTCATTTTACAGAGTAACTTTTTTCATCAAAGTTTTGTTTTACTGAGGTATATAACAACATTGTTTTCTTTCTTTGGTGATTTTGGCGCCATTCTGGTTTATGTGACATTTCTGGCAGGAACTTTACATAATATTATACCTAATTCCTCATCTAATGCTATTTGGCTATTCATATTTATGTTGGGCTGAAATAATTATATTGGGAGTCTGTGTGATGTGTTTGTTGTGCTTTGTACTGTTACCATAATTGCTGTCTTTTTTCCACACTCCAGTGGTTGGTATATTTTCTCTACAGAAATAGACTTCAGTTTGCTATTTGGAGGGAACTTTGTGAGATTTCTCCTTTTTGGACTGGACTAACCATGCAAGAAGTGCTTGGCATTAATCTGACTCATTTTTGCCCCCCTGGCTTAATGGATTCAAGTACTGTCCCCACCACCACCACCCTCTTAACCATCTGCACCTAAAAAATTAAAGAATAAATAAAATATGCCTCAGCTTGCAGCTTGTGACTCTGCAGAAGCCTTAGTTTCTGGCAGGTTATTGGACCATTCACCTACTGTTACCTCAGGGTTTCCTGGTGTAGACATATTGTGCCTGTGCATGACACAAGGGTCAGACATATCCCATGCAACTGTACCATTGGCTGCAGCAGATATGGGATAACTAAATCTTTTAGGTGCAGAGGAAGTCAAGAGTGCAGAATATGTTGCCAGTATTGATACTTTTCCACCCAGGGGATTCTCCCACTAGTGTAGTGTATGCCAAAAAGAGACAGAAGACCCACCAGGTGGTGGAACAGTAGTTTGACTGCTTTTTCACCTGGATGGTGGATATGGCTAGTTCCGTTCTGGCAGTTGCTTATGGGGTGCATACCCAGGTTATGAGTAATGCCTGAGCTTCCATCACTGGTCAATCTGCTAAGGATACTTTTTTGAAGATCTTTTGTCTGAAGACTGTGACCTGTCTGAGGCAGATCAGTCGGGTTCCTCTGATGATGAACAGGTACAGGTACCCAAACAGAAGTTTTCTTTTTCCTAAATGTTGACTAGATTTATTGGTGTATTCAGCTGGGATCTACTTTTGACTGCCTCTGAGATTAACAGGGTTTATGATTCCTTGGAGGATAAGGCCCTGGACATTGATACCTTTCCTCCATTAATCCCAGTATTAGGGGATGTTTCCAAGAAAGCTTTTAGTTCCCTTCCCTTTACTGAGGTTTTTCCTAAGAAAGTGTTTAAGAAAGTTGGGGTATAATCAGCATTTCCTGGCCTCCAAGCCCCTTTATCTGTATCCCCATTGACTTTTTTGCTAATAAGACCACATCTTCTTGTAACCCAGTCCTTCAAGATAAACTAAGCACGTGGCTAGAATCTCAGGGGAAAGAATCTTAAGTAGTTCAATACATTGGCTTTTAAAGTATTTAACTACCAGTGTTTTATGTGGAAGCTTGTGTTAAGCTACATGTACAGTTTAGATGAGTTTGCCACATCGTTGCCTGCAGAGGAAAAGGTCTGTGTTAAAGATATTGTCTCCAATATTTT
Source organism: Protopterus annectens (assembly GCF_019279795.1). Classification (NCBI taxonomy): domain Eukaryota; kingdom Metazoa; phylum Chordata; order Ceratodontiformes; family Protopteridae; genus Protopterus; species Protopterus annectens. The sequence goes on along the minus strand of NC_056750.1, from coordinate 255,719,675 downwards.
TCAGGTGTCGAAATATTTGTTAAAAGGTGCCTCGGAGGGGGCTGATACTATTTCTAGAAATGCAGCAGTGTCACTGGTGATTAGTAGATGTGCTTGGTTGCACTCCCAGCATTTATTTGAAGACTTAAAAGAGATTTTGAATGCTCCTGTTAAGTCTGATTGGTACACCACCTAATCAGATCCTTAAACACTGGGACAATTGAAGTAAATTGATGCAAGGAGTGTTTTAAAAAGTTTTATTTTACTAAGTTCTCCTCCTTTAAGCAAGATAACTTTCAGCAGTCTAACAAACAGAAGTCCTATCCAAACAAAAAACAAGGCAATAAAACAAAATAGCAGGGTGACAACTTCACCAAGGTGAACAAGAAGAGTTCCTTTCCTAAAAAGGATCTCTTCCCTCCCAAATTATGACTGTCAAGGTGTGGCACCCCTCTTTATCAATTTACGTATTAGCTGTCAACAAGGTGGCCTCAGTGGTTTCCAACAAATTGGTGATAAACATTGTTGGTAGAAGTTACAGATGGCAGTAGAAAGACCACCCACTTCCATTCAGGGGTATTCGCCCTCATCCACCAGACCACTCTTTGTTATTCCCTCCTATTCTCCAGCAAATCCTGAACTTAGGGATCATAGAACCAGTCTCTCCTTCAGAAATAATGAGAGGTTTCTACTCCAGAAGATGTTGATTCCCAAAAACAAGAGCAATCGTGGAGACCAGTTTTGGACATTTTATTTCTAAACACGTCAAAATTCCCAAGTTCAAGATGTTCACCCTGCAAACAGTCTTCCTCTGTTGCAGGGCAACTGTTACTTGAAGGATACTTAACATAATAGCCACACTGCTCATCACTTCAGGAGATATCTGAGATTTGTTGTGTCTAGTTCCCACTATCAGTTTTCTGTATTGCTCATTGAGCTATTAACTGTTCTGTCAGTGTTCGCCAAATGCCTTGCTACACTAGTGGCTCATTGTAAGATTCTGGGTATTCACATATTTTCGTACTTGGATGACTTGCTGATTTGTGCAGAGTCTGTGTCCAGGTGTTTGGAATCACTAGAGAGAATCCCATCTAGGGTTCAAATTGAACCTCCTAAAATCATGTTCAACACTCTCACAAAGACTCATCTTTTTGGGGTGCTTGATTGACTCCAAAATAGAATGACCTTTCTGCCTAAAGACAAGGTCCTGTCATACGAGATGGTCTTTCTAGAATTCCCCAAGAGGAATGCCACCTCAGCAAGACTATTCCTAAAATTTCTTGGACTGATGGCATCCATGATTCTTCTGGTGCCACTGTCCCATCTTCACATGATAAAAATTCAATGGTATGTCAAAACTTGTTGGACCTAGCACCTTCATTCCCTGGAATTCCATTTGCTGATGCTGCCCTTCATCAGATAAGGTTAAAGTAGTGGAGAAAACAGTTAAGTACCAATCCAGGCACCCTTTCTTCCCTCTGGTGCCAGTACAGTCTGTCCAGACAGATTTATCCACTTCACCTCAGAAGTTGTGTCTGTGGAGATGTGGGTGCAAAACACTTGGAGGCCCAAGGACACATAGAAGCACATTGATATCAAGGAGATGTTGGCAGTGATTCATTTCTTGAATGTTCTTCACCACATGTGGACTCTGGGTCCTCCTCTAGTTGTTACGGACAGCATCATAGTGATGCACCTCAGCAAACAAGGGGGGTATGAAATCTTACCCTCTATGCTGGTTGGCAGTGACACCCTGGAAGCAGGCTTCTTGGTATTCTCTAACTCTTCAGGCATCATACATACTATCAGAGCAGAACATTGTGGCAGACAGATTAAGTAGTTCTTAGGCAGACCCGCACAAGTGGAAATTCAAGGCACTGTTGTTCCAGGATCTAACCCAGATGTGGGGAACACCTCAAATATATCTGGTCACCTTCTTTCAAAACAGACAGCTGGGGAAATCCTCGCAGCCATGCTTGGGGGACAGAGGCATTCTTGTTCCCTTGGATGGGAATATTTTTCTATGCATTTCCACCCTTTTCACTTCTGAAAGTTGAAAGAGAAATGCCAACTATCATTGTGATGACCCTCTATTAGCCCAGGCTGTCTCGATTTTTCCTATTAGTGGTATTTGCCAAGGGCACTCAACCACAGTTTTTCTCACATACTAGATCTGCTCACACAGTTTCAGGGGAACTGACACACCCTGATTTGGAGAAACTTCAGTTTACAGCCTGGATGATTCAATCTTCACTCGGTTTAGGCACTTGTTTCATAAAGATGTGAGGTTAGAAAATCTGCTACTAGAAAATCTTATGTTTGCAAGTGGCTAAGATTTTCTAAGTGATGTCTTAATGGAAAAAGATCCATTGAGATTACTATCCCCTCTAGTCTTGAAATATTTGTGTGCGCTACTTCGGGACTGCTTATCATAATCATCAGCTAAGGTGCATTTAGTGACCATGTCTGCTTTTCTGCCAATGGATCCTCTCTTTCTTCTTCTCTTTTGTTGAAACAGTTCATGAAAATACTAATGCATACGGGACCTAAATTATGTTCTTGAAAAATTGATCTTACCACCTTTTGAATCATCAGCTCATGCTGATCTCGAGTTCTTAATGTGGAAAACTATTTTGCTTATTGCTCTGACATCTGCAGGGCAAGTTTCTGAGCTGCAGGCACTCATGGTGGCACAACCTTACACGTTTCTACAGGAACAGAGTTGCGTTAAGCACTAGTCGTCCTTTCATGCCAAAAGTGAACTCAGAATTCACTTTCAATCAGTCTATTAATCTCCCTGTGTTCCTTCCAGAACCTAAAGGAGAGAGGATACTTTATACCTCAGATGTGCATATGGAGCTTAGATGCTACCTTGACAGAATAAAGTGCTTTAGCAAAACAGAAAGGCTTTTTTATTTCCTTTTCTGGATCAAAGAAAGGTCAACCTGTCTCTAAGCAATCCATTGCATGTTGGTTGCCCTCTGGTGTAGTTTTTGTTACAACCACCATGGCAAGGCAAATCCTGGCAAGGTAAAGACACATTCTACCAAGGCTTTCTCCTCTTCAGTTGCATTTTGGAAAGGAGTGAACTTTAGAAATATTCTAGAAACAGCAACTTGGTCTTGCATCCATACCTTCACAAAAAACTACAAACTGGATGCTTTTTAATACCCAGAGCAGGCTTCATGAGGGCCGTTCCCCATGGGGTCCTGGACTCTTATCCTTCCTCCTATTCCTGTAACATCTACTGTTACAGGTAAGTAGAACTTATGCAACATAGTACAATTTTGCAAGTTCCACTTACCTGTAACAGGAGATGTTTGTAGAACACACTGCTTTACTGGCAGTACCCCCACACACCCTTTTTGTTAGGTATATACATTTAGTTGTTGCAGATGTTATGTTATGGTTCAGCAACCTTTTTCTGGTGTGTGCATGTGTGTGTGTCTATATTTGTGTGTTTGGGGGAACATTTGGTTTGGAACAGTAAGTGTTCGCAAAACTTGTGATCTGAAGTAGGAGATTCATTTGTCTGCAACCTGTGGGTTATGGATCCGATATCGGATCCAAACCGGCATGGTTTTCCAGCTATGGATCCGAGCTCTCAGCTCCTCCCCTCACCCATAATGCCCTGCTCCCCCTACATGACCTCAGATCTAGTTTGCCGCGCTGGTGACCACATTGGTTTCTCGAGCTCTTCAGCTAAGTGCTTTATTCAACCTTTTCTAGTATTAAAATTTAAAATTTTTTTGTCAGTTTTGTGTGAAAGTTTAGGTTCCCTTTTTTGTAGTTAAAGTTGTTAGTTTAATTAATCTTTTTAATTTTAGTTTCCCTCCCCTCGCTGGTAGCGTAGTGTGTGTTTGGGCCTGTGTTGTGTGTCTAGTTTACTTTTACTTTTTTAGATTAGTTTAAGTAAAATCTAGGCTCTTAGGATGTCAGAACAACCTAAGGCTATTTTTTCGAAGTGCTCCGAGTGTGGCCATAAGCTCTCCCCTGCTGATGGCCACACTCTGTGCATTCGATGCCTTGGGGTTGAGCACCTCACTTCTGGATGTTCCATTTGTGCAGGGTTCAACCCCAGGGCATTGAAGGAGCGGAGGTCTAAGCTGGTCCTGGCGGGACTTTTGCCCCCGGACTCGGCTCCGGCTTCCGCTCCTTCGGGGGGTACCGTGTCCACGGTTCCCTCCTCTCCGGCTCCCCCTCCTCCCCCTTGGACTCAACCTCCCTGTAGTGGTTCGGAGGAGAGGGAAGCTAGAAGGAAGGACCGGAGGGAGAAGCACCATAAGCGGCGGGCCGAGACCTCTGTTTCGGCCCCGCCTGCCAAGCGGGCTTCTCCTCCGGCCTCCTTGTCTGCTGGTTCTCCCCCTCTACGGCTCTGGTCGCCTGTGTGCTTTTCACCGGGACCTGAGGAGGAGGAAACCCGATCTCCGTCGAGGCTATCCAGGAGGCACTCAAGGCCTAACTCGGTAGCCTCGTCGAGATCGACTTATAGTTTATCAGATGCTGATCTGGACCGGATGATGAGAAGGTTCATCCAGGCCCAGATGCAGATGGGAGTGCTCTTGCCTCCCCCCCCCTCTGGGGGGGAGCTCGACCCCTTTCTTTAAACCTATAGCTCCTTCTCCGACCCGCTACCTGGGTTCGGAGCAGTTGGAGCCGAGCAGCTTCGGAGCCGGGGGTGGGTCGGCGCCGATAGTACTCGGTACTTCGGATCCGACCCTGCCCTCGAGTGCTTCGGATCCGACCTCTCGGAGCCTGGATCCGAGCTTCGGATCCGGGGGGGATCAGTGCTCCTTCGGCGCACTCTGTGTCGGGGCGCACTGTCCCCTCGGATCAGAGTGCTTCGGCGCCGGCTCCGATCCACTCTTCGGATCCGAGGGGGAGCCGATTATCGGATCCTTTGGTCGAGGCCGGCTCCCCCTCGGCTTTTGATGTAGTGGAGAGGGCCCTGTTGAGGGTTTCCGGACCCCCGGCACTTGCTTCGGCTCCGTCCCGCGCTCCATCTGCACTGGGCCAGGCTTCCACCATCCGGCCATTGGGACAGCCCGCTCCTTTGCCCCAAATTGTTCCTTTGGAACAGGTCACTGTTTGCGAGGAGTCCTCTGACAGCCCCCCGGAGGATGCCCCCCGCAAACATACGTGCAAAAGGAGGCACATAGACTCCCCCGAGTCTCTCACTGAAGACACGGACTTGGAGGAAGGGGAAGGCTCCCCAAGATCACCCCCCGAGGATGTCTCCTTTGGAGACATCATGGAAATGCTTCGCATAAGGGGGGGGTGGTCTGCCCCCAAGTCTTCCTCGGACGAGTCCGTGTTCTTGGAGGCATTTGAAGCGGGCCCGTCTACCTCTTGGGTGTCCCCTCCTGCCGACCCCCTGGTGGACCTGATTACCACCAGGGCGTGGAAGGAACCGGACACCGTGGAGCCAATCCCAAAAAGGCCTGACCGCATTCTTAGTCCCCCGGCTGACCGTGCCCATTGGAGTAAGGGGCCTCCGGTAGATGCCATGTTGACGGCGGCAGCCACCAAGAGGGAACTTGCTCAGGAGAGTCCCTCAGTCCATCCCCCGAGCAAGGAGTCTCGGATGATGGACCGCTTGGGGAAGCGGATGTTTAGTTCAGCGACCTTTTCAGTAAGGGCACTGAACTACCTGGCACATGTGATTAGGATGCAGCGCGATCTTATCAAGGAATGCGCTGCATCCCCCCCAGAGTCCATGTCGGAGGAGGACAAAGTTTTGCACTCCACCCGTATGGCCACTCTCAGGTCCGTCACTAATACCTCTATGCGGCTACTGTCCCATGCTACGGAAGGTGCCGCTAGAGCCGCAGGGGCAGGCCTAGTTACCAGACGTCAGGCCTGGCTCCGGCATTGCGATTTCACGGAGCCCTTCAAGGCGTCTTTTGCGAATGCCCCCTTCGATGGTTCTGCCCTCTTTGGCAAGACTGTTCGTGATACCTTGACCCAGAGCGAAAAGGATGGGAAGACGCTGTCTGCCATCGGAATCCGCTTCTCTGTGCCCCAGAGGCCCTATTCTAGGAACCAAAAGGGCCAGAAGAAGATGTGGTTCCGGAAGTCGCAGCAATCCCAACCCGCTCCGGACAACCAGTCCTTCCGTGGCAGAGGAGGACAGGGAGGACGCCGCCCCAGGGGCAGAGGGGCTCCCAGGAACTTTGGGTCCAGAGAACCCTTCTCTGAACGGCCCGCGCAGCAGCCCTGAAGGGTTGCCCAGCTGCTCCACTCTGGAGGCAGTCGGGGGACGTTTTTCAGAGCACCTAGCGGCATGGGAGTCCATAACATCAGACCGCTGGGACCTCCAAATCATATCCAGAGGATACCGTATCCCATTTCGTCACATGTCCCTCCCCGACGTTCCACCTGGTCAGTGGGAGGCCGCTTTGGCAGAAATTGGCCATCTGCTAAAGAAAAGAGCCAACCAGCCCGTTCCCCCAGACCAGATCGGATCAGGGTTCTACTCCAGGTTCTTTTTAGTGCCAAAAAAGACGGGGGATCTAAGACCAATTTTAGACCTTTCACTCTTGAACCTGGCAGTTTCCAAGGAGAAGTTCCGAATGGTCACGTTGCAGTCTATTCTCCCCCTTCTGGGAGAAAATCACTGGATGTGCTCCATAGACATCAAGGATGCGTACTTCCACATACTAATGGACAGGCGCTCCAGGAGGTTTCTCCGCTTCCGGCTGGGAGCCAGTCACTACCAATTCCGGGTCCTTCCCTTTGGTCTCACCACAGCCCCCAGGGTGTTCACCAAAGTATTAGCAGTGATAGCGGCCCACCTGAGGCTTCAGGGGGTGCAGGTCTTCCCTTACCTGGACGACTGGCTTCTTACCGCTCCAACAAGGCATCTACTATTATTGGCGCGAGACTCCTTTCTCCATCTAGCTCCCCGTCTGGGCATCACAATAAATACAGGAAAATTAAACCTAGCACCCACGCAGTTCATAGACTTTATAGGTGCCAGGCTAGACACGAGACGGTTAAGAGCCTTCCTCACTGCGGACAGAATTCAGAATCTGCAGCTCCAGGTGCGGGCCATTCTCCACTCCAGCTCAGTTCCAACGGAGTTGGTCCTGAGGGCTCTAGGGTCCATGGCGGCAGCGATAGCTCTTCTTCCTCTCGCCAGGTTCAATATGCGCATCCTTCAATGGACACTCAAAGTTCAGTGGTCGTATCCTGCTCTTCCTATGCATCATCCCATTGCGATCAGCAAGGCTTGCAAGCGGTCCCTCCTGTGGTGGCTCCACTCTCCGGATCTCCATGGAGGCCGCCCCTTTTGTGCTTCTCCCCCTCTCGCCACGGTGACCACGGACACCTCCCGCCTCGGGTGGGGGGGGCATTTTGCAGGCCGGACGGTCCAAGGCATGTGGAACGATTCAGAGACCTTACTGCATATCAACGTTCTAGAGATGAGGGCGGTGCTCTTAGCGTTGCTAGCACTTCAGGCCTTTCTTCCCTTGGGAACTATTGCGATTCAGTCGAACAACATGTCTGTCGTCTGGTATATCAACAAACAAGGAGGAACCAGGTCTTACCCTCTTTGTCGAGAAGCCATGAGAGTGTGGGAATGGGCAATCTCCACCAACCGCTTTCTCATAGCAACGCATATTCCGGGTCGGTCCAACATTCTTGCGGACAAACTCAGTCGCACCATTCTCACCCCTTACGAGTGGTCTCTCAATGCTCAGGTAGCGAAACGCATCTTCGCACGGTGGGGAACTCCTTGTTGCGATCTTTTTGCGTCTCCCTCAAACACCAAGTGCGACAGTTTTTTTGCTCTAATACCTCCTCCCGGAGGTACCCCAAGAGACGCTCTGGTGCATGCTTGGCCACCCGGTCTTCTTTATGCTTACCCCCCTTGCCTCTGATGCTCCAAGTTCTTCAGAAAGCCTCTCGGTTGGGGTGCAGAATGATTCTCATTGCCCCATTTTGGCCTTGACAGATCTGGTTCCCTTTCCTAAGGTCTCACTCAGTGAATCCTCCTTGGATTCTAGATCCCATTTCGGATCTGATATCTCACCCTTCCCGCTTACCAGCCCCGAATCTGGACAACCTGAAGCTGACTGCTTGGCTGCTCCAGTTCCACTCCTGATCAGGACTCCCGGTATTTCGTCTCCAGTTAAAGCCATCCTGGTGGCGGCGCATAAACCATCCACCAGGAAAGTTTACCGCAGCAAGTGGAAACGGTTCTCCATGTGGGCGGAGCGGCAAGGTCTAAACCCCTTCACAATTCCCCTTCCTCTGGTGCTTGACTTCTTAACCACTCTTTTTAATGATGATGCCAGCAGTTCTACGGTCAAAGTGCAACTTGCGGCAATTTCTCATTATCATATTGGTCACGACTCCAGTCCACTGATGTCTGCCAAATTGTGTAAGATTTTCCTAAAAGGTACTTTTCTTCTCAGGCCCCCTGTAAAACAAGTGGTTCCCCCTTGGGACCTTTCATTGGTCCTTCAGGCCTTGACCGCTCCCCCCTTCGAACCTGCGGCTACGGTAGATCTGAAATTCTTATCTTTCAAGACGGCCTTTTTAGTAGCAATTACCTCGGCCAGGAGAGTTTCAGAACTTCAAGCCTTATCAGCCAAGCCTCCTTACTTGGTCTTTCATCCAGACCGTGTATACCTCAGGACCAACCCGTCCTTTCTTCCTAAGGTAGCTTCTGAAGCAAATATTAATCAATCCATTAACCTCCCTGTTTTCTTTCCTAAATACCAAAACAAAGGTGAATACAAGCTTCATTCCTTAGATGTTCACAGGCAACTTAGATTTTATCTAAACAGGACAGCTGGTCATAGGCAATCCGACCAGCTGTTTATTTCCTTTGCTAAATTTAATTTGGGCAAGCCAATTTCCAAAGTCTCTTTGTTACGCTGGATTTCGCAGTGCATCTTATTGGCTTATCAAGCTTCTGGAAGGCCCGCACCGGAGGGAGTTCATGCCCATTCAACCCGGTCAGTTTCTACCTCGGCGGCCTTTAAGGCTAGGATTCCTCTGGATGATATTTGTTCAGCAGCCACTTGGGCTTCATCTCATACCTTTATTTCCCACTACAAGTTGGATATTACATCTAGGGGTAGAGCATCCTTTGGCTCCGCGGTGCTCCGGAATATCCTTCCATGATGGCCGCCCAAGATTCAGGTAGCTGGGGACTCTGTCCCACAGGTTGCAGACAAATGAATCTCCTACTTCAGATTTAGAAGTTATGTACTCACCATAACGTTCCATCTGAGTAGGTGTATTCATTTGTCTGCAACCATCCCGCCCTCCTTCCCCCTGGCCTTTTCAGTTTCCTGCATATTATGTGTTACCCTCTTCAGGGTATTGATATTGTTGACAAACTCGATCTGAGGTCATGTAGGGAGAGCAGGGCATTATGGGTGAGGGGAGGAGCTGAGAGCTCGGATCCATAGCTGGAAAACCATGCCGGTTCAGATCCGATATCGGATCCATAACCCACAGGTTGCAGACAAATGAATACACCTACTCAGATGGAACGTTATGGTGAGTACATAACTTCTAATTTCCATCTGTTCTTGCTGTTGGACCCTAGATGTCGTGTGTGTGTGTGTGTGTGTGTGTGTGTGTGTGTGTGTGTGTGTGTGTGTGTGTGTGAAGGGCTGTCCTGGTCACAGACAGGTAGTAGTAGGAGTTCTGAGGTTTGACAGGCAGGAGGAGGATAGCAGGACACTACCTCCCATATGCTAGTAAGGCAGTGTATTGTACGAACATCTACTGTTACAGGTAAATGGAACTTTCACAACTGTACTTTCTCTATCATAGGATCTTAGGTGTTAGAAAGCAACTGAGCCACAAGACCATTTCTGGCTTGCCAGTGCCCACCATTAGGCAGTGTTTCCCTTTTCAAGGAGGGCCAGGTCACTCGTACAAGGGCTGAATTTATGAATACCCATCAAGTTGTCCAGCTGCTTTTTAATTGCAGTGTCGCACTGCGTAACTTGGAGGGAAAGTTTGTTCCAGATAAAGGATAGATGCTGACTGACAAATCTCTCTCCACCTTGTATTTATGTGTTGAAGTAGATTTAGATCTCTGGCACTAGTGTTAGCTGGACTGATTGATTTATAGAGGTAGAGAAGTTCTTGGACTTCTGGATCCCTTATAGCCCTATAAGCAAGGCACAGATTGCCCCTAGTTTGTATGAAACAGAGTATAGTGATAAAGCCCCCAGTCTTTCTTGGTGGTTCAGGTAATTTAAACCCATTATCTGTTTAGTTACAAACTTCTGGGTCTTTCCACTTGCTTGTTATTCTTACAAAGAGGATGTTGTGCTCACTGATGGGTCTGATCAGTGCTGAGTACAAGGAGGTGAGGACTTCATTTGATCTGGAAGAAATAACTTTTGCTATGAGCTGTGCAAGGTAAGACTTCCTAAGGACCACTGCAACATGAAGGTCAAACATGAGGGAACAATCCACTCAAGTGCCTAGGTCTCTCACTACCTTTTCATTTTGAAGTGGTGTGTTATGTATGCAATAAGCTGGAAATAGGGTGTGCTTACCACATGCTACAATGTTGCACTTTTTGGCATTGAATTTGAGCCCATTTTTTGCACACCAGCTACTGACAAGTGTAAGCTCCTTTTGGAGTGCTTATATGTTAGACACTTGATGATTCTCAGTGTACAATCTCAATAAACTTTATTAACCAGAGATCTCCATTTGATAAGTGGAGATCTGAGAAGCAGATATATAATAGTTGAGGTCCCAGCACAGATCCCTTAGGAACTCCACTGGTCACCTTCATGCTCTTGGAGGATGAACGCTTACTCTTACTGTGAGAGTCATGTCCTTAAGGCAGTTAGCCATACATCTAACCTTATAATGGGTCACTTTGAAATGTCTGCATCTTGTTTATTATATTCATATGTGGTATGCTATTGGATGCCTTGACAAGGTCAATGTACATCATGTGAACAGCTTGCTAACAGTGTATGGCCTAAAGAACCCTCACAAAGAAGTTCACAAAATTCCTTAGACAGAATCTACCTTGCCAAACTGCTATGGGTTAAGTCTGATCAGAATTTTGATAGCATAATTAAATAGGTCAGTTATATGTTCCATGGCTGTGCATATAAGACTCATTAGACCAATAGGTATGTAATTCCTAGGGTCAATGGTGAGGCCACCCTTGTGGGGTGGCATCACAACAATTGCACATCACACCTGTGGGACAAAGCCAGTTGTTATACTCCAGTTAAGATACTGAAGAGTTACTGGCATGAATTGGGTAGCTGGATAAGTTGTCAGGCCCCATAGATAAGAGATTATTCATTATGGAGACTACCCTCTACAATTTCTCTTGTGATGGTTTTTGACTTGATTCCACAAGAGATAAATGGGCTTAGAACAGATGTATCTGGAGTGAAGTTAGCATTAAATGTATTTGCTAGTATGTTGGCAATTTCATCAGAACTGGAATATGTAGTACCATTATAAATTAGCTGTGAGACACAGGAGGTGGCTGCAGTGCTGCAGCAGTTAGCATTGTCGCTTCACAGCAAGTGGTTCTCCAGCAGGATTCTCGGCTGGGGTACCTTCTGTGTGGAGTTTGCATCTCCTCCCTGTGGTCACGTGGGTTTCCACCGGGTGCTCTGGCTTCCTCCCGCATTCCAAAGACATGCAGTAGGTGGATTGGACACACTAAATTGGCCATAGGTGAGAGTGCATGTGCAAGTGAGTGGTATGAATGAACTACCATGGGAGGGCTGCCACCTGGTGGTGTAAATCTTGGCTCAAGGTGATTGTCACTGCTGAAGTGACACCCCGACCCCATGTTCAAAATGGGAAAAGGGGTTATGGATGGATGGATTTTTTATTCTCCTGACATAATTAATGAACAATTTGTGGTTATCTTTGGCTTATGTTGCTAGGGTCTGAGTTCTTTTCTGATGTATTTTTTTAGTTTCTTATCTAGCTGATTGAAGTTTATCTTAAGTTAGAGATTTTTTGATGTTCACCATTAGATCACCGTTACACTTGCCTAAACTTTATGGGTTATATCCTGCCAAGCATATGGCCAGCCAGCTTTCAGGGCATCTGCCACTCACCCCAATCACTGTTGGGCACAAGAAGAGCTATATAAAATCAGTAGTTAGAGTGCCAAAAGTTCAGGGCTTACTTGCCGCCAAAGTGTGTTCCCTCTACAGGCTTTGTAAAACTTATGGTCAGCTAGCAGTCCTTCCAGGTTGGGCAGATGAGTACCCTTCTAGGGAAACTTTCCACTACAAAATTTACATATTTTATGTTAGGAAATACTTCCATTATGGAATATCATGTCTGTCTAGGGATTTTTACTTGGGAAATTTTGTATGAAAAATTGTATAAAAACTCTATTTTATTTCTTTTTTTTAATATTTTGTGTATACTACTACTATTAGGTGAAGGATATTGTGCTTTTAGTAACTGTCACTGAAATTTTTACCTCAAAACCTGATTTCTTTCTGTCAGGTTTACTGATTCACCTAAGCTAAGACCAAGAGTTAGATAGGTCTTCTACAGCTGTAAGAGTTATCCTCATTGGAAATGGAAAACCACTGTTGTCAGACAAGGGAGAAAGAATGGTTGAACTCTTACAGTATAGCCGGGCTATAATGCCTGGTTCATGGGGTAGTGCCTCTGATTTAGGTCAGACTTTTTCCAAGGGTTCGCTATGGAAAAGGAAGCAAAAAGCTAAAAATGACTCTCCTCTTGTTTCTTTAATTATGGACAGGGAAGCCTTGCTGGCATTTGCCATGGGATTACTGTCTGTATATAATGTTTTAACCCCTAGTTCCACACTGACTACAAACAGGAAAAGAAAAAGATGTCTGACACATTCTGACACCAATTCCCAGTCAGAAAAGCATGAAATTGAGAGGGAGTTTATTTTTTCACTGAATTCTCATCAAGCTGAAGACTCTGATTCTCAAAGTATTTCTTCTGATTTTCCTTCATAGGAGTTATGATTTTTTGACACTATAGCCAAAAATGAAACACTTGTTTTGGTGAAACAGAATGAGGTCTCTATCTTCCAGCAAAAGCATTATGATTTGTTACAGCTGGGTTTCTCCTCGTATTATAGCCATTCTTCATGTTTTATCAGTTTTAGTGAATGTTTTTTGACAGCTTGCAGTATGCCTAAAAGTCAGACCCCTACTCCAAAAAGTCTTGTAGATTATATAAAGTACTTGAGACGCACAAAAATCTGTTTTCTAATCCCAAATCAAATCCTACATTGATTTCCTCATCAAAGCCATCTACTGCTACACATGCCGTGACTGCTACCCTCATTCTCCTCTGACAAGGGTGGGAAAGCTGATAGATATGAGAAGAAAGTTTATTCTTTTGCCACTTTAATTTTCAAAATTCCAAACTGCCAGGGTCGCATGTTAAAATTTTTACTGGTTTCTTTTGAGAATATGAGAAAGTTAACGGTTAATTTTCCTTCTTCAGAGGATAAAACTTCATTAACTTCCTTAATTGTTTGATTTGTAAGTGTTATGATTGTGCTGATGCTGTTTCTGGAGCTGCTGCTACTGATTTATTTAAGATACGATTTGCCTGGTTACATTCTCAAAACTTACCAGAGGATGTTAAGGCAGATATTTTAAATTCTCTCCTTGACAAAGATGTTCTGCTTGGCCCTTCATCTGTTGATGTCCTAATCAGATTTGTTGAAAGAGGGAAATTGATTCAAGGGGTAACCCAAATATTTCAGCCCTGCCCCTCTGCTGTTGAGGTCCTAATCAGATTTGTTGAAAGAGGGAAATTGATTCAAGGGGTAACCCAAATCTTTCAGCCCTTATTTTCAAAAGTCAGCAAAATCTTTCCTTCCAATTCAGGACTCTCTTCAAGAAATAAAATAAGCAGTGTCAGCAATTTTCAAACAAACAAAATTTTAAGAAGCAGTGGCAATGAGGCTTAAAGAAGAAAGGGAAGCTTCACAGAACCATGGACAGTCCAAAAAGTTAAAATGACATTGTCCATTCAACTTCTCCCTCCTACACTGACAGTCCTTGAAATCTATTCCTAGGTCAAGGCCTTCATCTTCCCTAGTGCCATTAAATTATCTCCAACAAATGTGTTCGGAAAATCATCCAGTGGGATGCAGATGGTAGTGGAAATCCCTTCCCCCTTTTCAGAGGATTTCTCTTTATCCTGTACATCAAATGTCCCTGTTTTCTCTAGTTTTGAAGAACATGTGTCAGGGATTCATAGAATTAGTGCCCTCACATCAGACAGGCAAAGGATTTTATTCAAGAATTGTTCTCGTGCCAAAGAAAGAGAAACCTTGTAAACTAATCCTAGACATCTCCCTTCTCAATCGCTATATCAGTTTCCTAAAGTTCAAAATGTTTTCCCTCCAAACCATGTTAACACTCATTCTCCCAGTAAAGTTAGACTTAAAAAGTGATTATCCTCACATACCAATTTACAAAGAATTCAGAATTTTTAAATATTTTCTCTTTCTGGCTTACAGTATGAGCTTTCTGTCTTATCCTTTTGCCTGTCTACTGCAGAAAGGTATTTACAGTGTGTCTGGCTCCAGTAATTGCTTACTGCTGACTTCAAGGCTTTCAAATATTTCCACATTTAGACAATTGTCTTATATTTGTGAACTGTTTTTTGAATTGTCAAGATTCCTTGACAACATGTCAAGAAACTGTTATTCTCAGTGTGGGATTTTCAGTGAGCTTATAGAAATCATGTCACATTTCTTCCCAAACCATAGTTTTTCTGAAATGGCCTCTGGATATTAAGACTGGCTTTTCTTCCACTAGAAAAAGTAGAACTGTGCAAACAAATCTTACTGAACTTCTTCAGCCAAACTCTGACATCTGCCAGAGAATTTCTCAGGATCCATGATTTCACTGCTTCGTTTTAGCAATCGCTACAGTGTCAATTTGCTAAATAACATGACCATAGGTTCATACTAGGCTATCTGCCCTAGGGCATTTATAAGCCTAGCCAGAGTTGTGTGGCTTTCACCACCCCTTAGGTTGAAGAATACTATACCCATTAGTTTGCCGTGCCTCTGTCCAGCAGTGATACAGAGATGATCCCCGGGGTAAACCTACGATCTCCCATCCACTGGTCAAGATTCCTCTTGAACAGAGCCAGCGAGGTGCTCCGTCTCACATGGACCGGGATTCTGTTCCACAGCATAGGGAGTCTCTGGGTGATGAATCTGTCCCTCCAGCACGTCCTATTTATATCCGTGTTGAGGTTTAAGTCTCTTGCTCTTGTGGCTCTGGTGGATTTGGATTTTTTGAGGTGGAGCATGTCCATTAATTCCGGGTTGGACATGGCCTTGTATGTCAGGCACAGGTCACCTCTGAGCAGACGGTATGCGACTGAATAGAGCTGGAGTTTCTTCAGTCGGGCAGCATATGGCATATTTTTGAGCCCCTTTATCCTTTTGGTGAGGAACTTTTGGGGTCTTTCCAATTGCTGCAGGTGTCGGGTAAGATACATTCCGAATGGGGCATTGTACTCAATCATTGGTCTGATAAGTGAAGAATACAGGGGAACAATGACCTCCCTTGATCTGGATGTGAATCCCTTCATAATCAGGTGGGCAATGTAGAAGGTCCTCCTAACCACTTTGGCAATGTGAGTGTCAGAAGAAAGGTTACTGTCAACTTGGGTCCCCAGGTCCCTTATAACATCTTCTGTGCTTAATGGATTGCCACCTATGTGGTAACTTGGGGTTACCTTGTTTTTACCAAAGGGTATGACTATACATTCTTTGGCATTTAGCTTAAGGCCATGGCTCTGGCGCCAGTTATCCGTTTCTATGAGACCTCTCTGAAGGATATCTGTGTCTGATGGATTTTCAACTATGGCGCCCAGTTTGCAGTCATCTGCAAACTTTGTCAGCCACAATCCTCCTATGTTTGCCTGCACTTCTGAAAAGTAGATGCCGAACAAGAGGGGGCCCAGGACTGAGCCCTGTGGGATACCGCTTGTGACCGGCTTGGAGTCTGACATGGCACCAGCAACTCTAACCCTGTGAGTTCTGTCCTTGAGCCAGTTTGCAACCCATCTTGTGACATATGGGTTTACATTTAAGCTGGTGAGCTTTTCTATGATACCCGAGTGGGGTATTGTGTCGAAAGCTTTTGTAAGGTCAAGGTAGGCTGTGTGAACTGCCTTACCCTCATCAATGGCCTTGGTGACTGTTTCAAAAAAGTCGACCAAGTTCAAGAGGCATGATCTGCCCTTGACAAAGCCGAATTGGGTAGGATCCAATGTCTGTAGGTCCCCTATGTCTTTATTTATGAGTTCCATTATGATCCTCTCCATAGCTTTGCAGACCAGGCTTGTTAAGCTTATGGGGCGGTAATTACCAGGGTCCGTAGAAGCACCGCCTTTGTGGAGTGGGACCACAGTTGCCGTACGCCACTCTTTGGGTATGTATCCTTTGGTAAGGCTAAGATTAAACAGCAGCCTTATGTGTGGGTTTAGTTCCTCATTGAGTTCGTGTAGCACACAGCCGGGGACGCCATCCGGTCCCATTGATGCTGTGTTTTTAGCTTTAGAGAGAGCAGCTCTCACCTGGGCATTTGAGATGATTGGGAGGCTACACTCTGCTGGGATAGATATTTCTCCTTTTGGGGGGGGGAGGGGAGAAATTTTCACTGAATCTGTCTGCCAGTATGTTTGCAATGTCTGTGGGTTCAGTGATTTTTGTGTCATTTTGGACTAATTCTGAGCATATCTGGGAATTTCCACCCAGATTTCTAACATAGCTAAAGAAGGCCTTATGATTGTCTTTTGAGTCCTTGGCAATTTTTCTCTCAAAGTTGGCCTTGGATGATTTTGAGTGATCATAGTTTTTTACTAGTATTGATCAGAGATGTCTTCCCTTTTAGGGATTTTGCTCTATCTTGTAGTAGCTTTCTCCTCTTGTTGTAAAGTTTGTTTATGGCTGGGGTCCACCAGATCAGGCGCTTGCCTTTGGTGGAAAGGGTCTTGATTTTATTTGGGATTGCTTGATCCATGCAATCCTGGAGGTGCTCGTAGAAAACATTTGTAAGGGATTCAGCAGCGTGGGTTGTGGTTTCCAATGGCTCAGGGGCCTTGAAGGATACCACACCAGTCTTAAGAAGTGTGAAGTTGGCTTTTGAGAAGTTCTTCACTGTGGTCTTTTGTTGGGGTGGGGCGGATGTGGATCTCCAGTGAGATTAGTTTATGGTCTGATCTCACCAATGAGGGATATACTTCGGTGTGGAGCATTTTGTCCCCATGTTTGTGATGATCAGGTCTAGTATATTTTCACCTCTTGTGGGAATGGTGACAAGTTGTTCCATAGCATTTGAGTTTATGAACTCCAGGAACCTTTGGGCTAGGGTATTGGGGCTTGAGTAATGTTCCCAGTCTATGTTTGGGTAGTTGAAGTCACCCAATATGATGGTGTTTGGAGAGACATTTATACTCTCTAGTGTCTTCAGGAAGGCTGTGTGGTGTTCGTGAGTTTGAGAGGGTGGCCTGTAACATGCTGCAAACTGTAGAGCAGTTTTGCCTATGGTTAATTGCACCTGAATGGTCTCTGATGCTTCGTGAGTTGCCACCAGCCTGGAGGTGTGGGTATCCTTGATGAATATGGATACACCCCCTCCTTTTGTGGTACGGTCCGGGTTTTGGGGCCGGAACGCATGATATGAGGTAAAACCTGATAGTGCCGGGGTGCTCTCAGGAGCCTTGAACCAGGTTTCAGTCACAGCACAGACATCGATGTTCTCCATACTGAGGAGGGCTTCGAGGGCGTGCATCTTGAGATTTAGACTTCTGGCATTGAGCAGCATTACCCTTAGTTTTTTCCATTATTGTTTTCTAGGGTGGTGGGTTTAGAATTTGAGCCTTGTCTAAAAAAGGCACTATGGGGGTGGCAAGAGCCTTTGCCAATATCCGGAAACCCAGCGGTGACAGGTGCAAGCCATCCCTTGCGAAGCAGCGTGGCTTGTCAAGCATGTCATTCCAGGCAGACAGACTTTGGATCCCCTGAGAATGACACCAGAAATTAAGCCAATTATTAAAACTGATCATTTTGTCTCTGTATTGTGGCATAATTCTTGGTGAAGGTAGGATACTGCTCTGGGTCAGGGTCATACCAGCCTAGGCTACATAATCTGAGAGCTCCTTTATGTCTCTTTTCATGTAGTCCAGGGAGGTACATCTCAGGTCATTCACACCGACATGGACAATGACTGAGTCATACTTGTACTTGCTGTGGAGTGACCTGAGTGCTTGTGTTATGTGGCAGATTCTAGCGCCCGACAGGCAGCTTACTGTGACCCTCTCCTTGTTCAGTCTGGTGAGTGGGATGTCAGTGTGTCTGACTATGGAGTCACCTATGACAAGTGTGTCTGGCATTGTGTTTGGCCTTAAGGGCTGTGACTGATTTGCACACTGACTTTGTGATCTATGTGTTGCTTGTGTTATGTCATGAGGTGGCAGTTGTTTGGGTGTCTGCTTTGGAGGCCTCTGCTGTTTTGGTAGATTTTTGATCAGTGCCTCCGAGTATGTCTTTGTGTGTGTATGTGTTTGATTTGTAGTTGTGATAGTTCTATATGAGACTGGGTTTATGGTGTGTGTGGTTACCTTCTCCTCCTGTCTGGTTTTGCCAGTCCTGAGTTGAGAGAGCTCAGCCTCCAGTTTGGCTATATAGTTGCATCTCTCGCATGTATTTGTGTTTTGTGGGAGGAGGAGAGGGTTGTCTGTGTACATGAGGCAATTGTAACAGTGCCTCAATATTCCCAGATTCACCAGCTGAGCAGGAGAGGACGCTAGCAACTGACCCTTTGACATGCTAGAAGAAATGAAAAAGTTTGCTGTGTAACTGAGTCAGAAAGGACCTATAGGGAAGTGGGTACTCAAGGGGGTTTTAAGCTAGTGCAGTACTTTGTATAATATAGAAGTGCTTTACCTGACTAAAAAATGCTTTAGGAACAAGTGCTGAGCTTTACAGATAGAGAATAGACTGTTTAGATTACAAGTAGAGCAGTTCTAAGGGAAAAAATGAAGAGCAGACTTTACGGAGCCAGAAATAGTTTAACCTTGTTTAACCGGCGCTGCCCGATGGTGCTCTAGTGGCAACTCCGCGCTAAATGCAGAAAAGGCAATAAGTCAGTAGTACAGGCGAGAACACTTTAGTGGGCAGCCAAACAATTAAATTAAACAGCAAACAAACACTTTTCAACTTGAATTAGACTAATTTCGACTAAAATGTACTTTTAAGTGCAGATAATAAAAAATGCAGTAAATAACTATGAAAACAGTTAAAGCTTGCTCTAGGTAACCAGTAGAAGGTAAAACAAATATAAAAAACAGCAGGATACTTAATCAGGAAAGCAGTCGCTTTTTTTCAGTTTTCTGTAGCCAGGAAGACTCAACAGGACCACGTGGAGCTGTCTCTGAGCAATATGGCTTCAAAAAAATACCAAAGGCAGATTTTAACCAGGGAACTTCAAAAGAGCTAGAAATGGTCCAAAATGACCAATTACTACAGCTTCTTGTGCTGAGGTCACTTCCCTCAAGGACAGGTAGGCTATTCAAGGCTCCCCACTCCCACTGGTGAGCTAAGAACTTCCTTCTATCCAAGTAAGGCAATGGACAACACAGGAACTACAACACAGCCGAGGATACAGCAAGGCCTGTAAACTGGTCTAACTAGTTTAGGAGAGGCAGGAAAACAAGGAATATTTTTTTGTTTTTAAATAGAAACATACAGAAATGCAGAAAAGGCGATAAGTCAGTAGTATAGGCTAGCACACTTTAGTGGGCAGCCAAACAAATTAAACGGCAAACACTTTTCGACTTGAATTAGACTAATTTTGACTAAAATGTACTTTTAAGTGCAGATAATAAAAAATGCAGTAAATAACTATGAAAACAGTTAAAGCTTGCTCTAGGTAAGCAGTAGAAGGTAAAACAAATATAAAAAAAAACAGCAGTATACTTAATCAGGAAAGCAGTCGCTTTTTTTCAGTTCTCTGTAGCCAGGAAGACTCAACAGGACCATGTGGAGCTGTGTCTGACCAGAAGATCACAAGATGAGAAAGCTGAGGACTAATTTTGAATAATGTTAAACATTGACTCTCCTGACCTGTGCTGACACAGGAACAACTGCTAACATGGGTCCAGAAGTGGGGGCAGGACTAGTTTGAGGGTTAGCACAAGTAGTACTCGGCATTCTCATCTTGCAATCTTCTGGTCATGTTATTTAGTGATTCAACATTGTAGCAATCACAAAACCGATTGTAAACTACTTCTAAGATTATCATGATTACCTTGCCTAGACTTCACATGAAAAAAAAATTCAACAGTCTCGGCATCAAACAGCCTTCATCGTTTTAGATTCCAATGTTAGGATTTGTGAGAAAGGAGGTATCATGGTTGGGTGGACCAGTTCTCTCTCAACATAGGTCTGCCATTCTCCATTCTGCTTCCTCTTCAGTCTGTTACAACAGATGCCTCAGACTTTTCTTGGGGGTCTGTATCAAAAGGGGTGAAAGTCCAAGGTCTGGGGAGCAAGTAGGACAGACGAAAGCACAACAGTATCAAAGAGATGCTGGCAGTTATCAATCCTTTGAAAGCCTTAAACATCTCTGGTACTTATAAGACCTTTGAAAGTTATCACAGAAAACACCTTAGTGATGTGGTA
The DNA here is from genome assembly GCF_019279795.1 of Protopterus annectens. Classification (NCBI taxonomy): domain Eukaryota; kingdom Metazoa; phylum Chordata; order Ceratodontiformes; family Protopteridae; genus Protopterus; species Protopterus annectens. The sequence continues at coordinate 255,699,019 of NC_056750.1, read as the reverse complement.
TATAAATAAACAGAGGGGCTATCAGATCTTACCCTCTTTGCTAACTTGCCATAATGGCTTGGAAGGTGGAAATTCAGCTCAGTTTGTCTTTTCAGGTCTCATACATTCCATTATAGAAAAACACTGAAACAGGGAAGCTGAGCAGGATGAGGACATGCCATTGCTAATGAAAACTTTGTGGGACTCACCTCAAATAGGTCTGTTTGCCTTCTTTTAAAATAGACATAGACATTCTGCTCCAGGATTCTTTGTAAATAGGTCTGATATACAGATAGCTTGTCATTTTCGTGGAAGTGTATGTTGTATGCTTTTTCCACCCTTTCCACTGATAGCCAGCTTTCTTCTAAAGATCCAGATGAACTCTACAAAGATGATTGCTGTCACTCCTGTTTGGCTCAAGCAATGCTGGTCCACCCGTCTTTTGAAAATGCCCAAAGTCAATTACCAAAGGCTTCTCCGCAGGGTGGATTTATTCCACAAAACAGGGACTGTGATACAACCCAGCCAGAAAACACTTCATTTGACTGTCTGGACGATGAGTTTTGATGACTTTAAGGAACTTTTGAGGATATGTATCAGGTATTGAAGAAGGCTAGAAAATCTGCTACTAGAAAATCATATATGTATAAGTGGCAAGGATTTTCTAATTAGTCCCATACTAAGAACCAGGACATTAAAGTTGGGATGCCTCTGGGTCTAGAATATTTTTGTGAGTTATCCTCTACCTTTCTTACTCATAGGTAGGTACTAGGCTATTATCCCTAGGGCCTATATAAGCCTAGCTAAAAAGGTACCCTGGCTTTCGCCACCCAAGAAAATTATTTTCCTGTGTCACTGTTGAGCAGAGCCACAGAAGTGATCACTGGGGTGAATTTCCTATTTCCCATCCAGTCATCAAGATTTTTTTTGAAGAGTGCTAATGAGAAGCTCTGTTTGACATAGGTAGTCTGTTCCAGAGTATGGTAAGTCTCTGGGACAAGAATTTATCCCTCCAGCATGTTCTGTTTATTGTGGTGACAAGGTTTAGGTCCCTAGAGCGTGTAGCTCGGAGGGATTGGGATTTAAGTGGAGCATGTCCAACAGCTCTGGGTTTGACATAGCTTTGTATGTTAGGCAGAGATCGCCTCTGAGTAGGCAATATGCAACGGAGTAAAGCTGGAGTTTTTTGAGACGGTCTGCGTAGGGCATCTGTTTGAGGCTGGTAATCCTCTTTGTGAGGTATTTCTGTGGCCTTTCCAGTTGTTGTAGATGTCTTGTGAGGTACATACCAAAAGGGGCGTTGTATTCTATAATTGGTCTAATGAGTGATGAGTAGAGGGGAACAATGACCTCTTTTTTTCTGGATGAGAAACCTTTTGTGATTAGGTGAGCCACGTAGAAGGATTTCCTGACCACTGTGGTGATGTGATTATCAAAGGAGAGATTACTGTCCACCTGTGTCCCAAGGTCTCTTATCACACTTTCGGCGTTAAGTAGACTACCACTTATGTGGTAGTTCATTGGTACAGGGTTTTTACCAAAGGGGATGACAATACACTTTTTGGCATTGAGCTTCAGGCAATGGCTTTGACACCAGGCATCTGCCTCAGTGAGGCCCTTTTGTAGTATGTCCACATTGTTAGGAGTTTCGATTATGGCTCCTAGCTTGCAGTCATCTGCAAACTTTGTTAGCCAAAGACCTTCTGTGTTAGCCTGTACTTCAGAGAAGTAGATACCAAACAGGAGAGGACCCAGAACTGAACCCTGTGGTACTCCACTTGTCACTGGTCTGAAGTCAGATTTGGAGTCTGCTACTTTCACAGTGTGGGTTCTGTCCATGAGCCAGTTGGCAACCCATCTTGTGGCATAGGGATTTATGCCTAGTTTAGTGAGCTTATCTATAATTCCAGAGTGGGGGATGTGTTGAAAGCCTTGGCGAGATCTAGATAAGCTGTGTGAACCACCTTACTCTCATCTATGGCTTTGGTGACTGCTTCAAAGAAGTCAATCGGGTTTAGGAAACATGATCTGCCTTTTACAAACCCGAACTGGGTAGGGTCCAGAGTTTGGAGATTACCAATGTCTTTGTTTATGAGTTCTATGATGATACATTCCATGGTATTGCAGACCAGGCTCGTCAGGCTAATGGGGCGGTAGTTCCCTGGGCCCGTTTTGGCTCCCCCTTTGTGGAGTGGGATAACCATCATGGTGCGCTATTCAGTGGGTACAAAGCCTGAGGTGAGGCTATGATTGAACATGGTACTTAAGTAGGGTGCCAGTTCATTCTGTAGTTCATGTAGAACACAGACTGGGATATTGTCAGGTCCCATGGATGCTGTGTTCTTGGCTTGGAGAGTGTGTTTTTTACCTGTGCAGCCATGATTACAGGAACTTTGCATTCTTCAGGTATAGAGATGGGCCCTCTAGGGGGTGAGAGGGGGGTACAGTTAGCACTGAACCTATCTGCCAGGATGTTGGCAATATCAGTTGGTTCTGTATATTTAGTGCCATTGTGCTGTAACTCAGAGCAGATCTGAGTGTTGCCATGGAGATTCTTGACATAGCTGTAGAATGCTTTGTGGTTGTCTTTAGAGTCAGTGGCAAATTTGTTTTCGTAACTAGCTTTGGAGGATTTTATGAGAGATCTCAGATTCTTACTGAGGTTGACCAGGGAGTTCCTCCAGTCATGGGATTTTACTCTTTTTTGCAACAGTTTCTTTCTTCTGTTGTAGTTTGTTTATGGCAGAGGACCACCAGATTGGCTTCCTTTTTTTGGAGGATAACATCTTGGTTCTATTAGGGATAGCATGATCCATGCACTTGTTTAAGTGCTTATAAAGTGCATTTGTGTAGGGGTCAGCAGTCGTACCTCTATTGTCCGTCTGCATGGGTGTCATGAAGCTTGCCACTTCTGTCTTAAGAAGTGTGAAGTTGGCTTTGGAGAAGTTTTTACAGTGGTTTTCCTAACTGGTGGTGGGAGCGGGATGTGGATGTCTTGGGTGATTAGCTTGTAGTCGGATCTGACCAATGAAAAATTGACCTCTGGTGTGGAACACTGGTTGCCCATGTTGGTAATGACCAGGTCTAGGATATTGCTGCCCCTGGTGGGGGTGTGAATAAGTTGATCCAAGGCGTTGGAATTTATGAATTCCAGAAAACATTGAGCAAAATATTTGGTACATGAGTAGTTTTCCCAGTTAATGGTAGGGTAGTTGAAATTGCCCATTATTAGGGTGTTTGGTTGTACCCTAATGCTTTCCAGTGTATTAAGAAATGAGGAGTGGGAATCCTGGGGCATGGTGGGGGGTCTGTAGCAAGCCACAATTTGGATTGCGGTCTTGCCCAGAGTTAGTTGCACTTGGATAATCTCGGATGCATTATGCTGTGCAACTAGCCTGAAGGTGTGGATATCCTTAATGAATATGGACACGCCTCCACCTTTAGTGCTTCATTCCAGGTTAGGTGGCCGAAAGGTGTGGTATGAATTATAGCCTGGTAATGCAGGGGTGTTCTCTGGAGCTTTGAACCAGGTCTCTGTCACTGCACAGATGTCGATGTTCTCCATTTTAAGGAGTGCTTCGAGTGAGTGCATTTTGAGGTTTAGACTTCTAGCATTGAGTAGCATTATCCTCAGATTTTGCTTGCTTGTACCTGTTAACGGTGGTGAATTTGTCATTTGAACCTTGCCCAAAAAAGACACTATAGGGGTGGCAAGAGCCTTTGCCAGTATCCGGAATCCCAAGGGCGACAGGTGCAGGCCATCTCTGGCAAAGCATCGTGGTCTGTCGATCATGTTATCCCAGGCAGACAAATACTGGATCCCCTTAGAATGACACCAGAAGTTTAGCCAATTGTTGAAGTCATTTGTCCTTGTACTGTGGTATCATTCTGGGTGATGGCAGGATGATACTCAGGGCTAGGGTCATACCTGCCTAGGCTACAAGATCGGAGAGCTCCTCCATGTCTCTCTTCATGTAGTCCAGGGAGGTACGTCTCAGGTCATTCACACCAACATGGACAATGACACTCATATTTGTACCTGTTGTGGAGTGACCTGAGTGGGTGCATTATGTGGCGGATCCTAGCAGCTGACAGTAACTTTTTCCTTGTTTAGCCTGGTGAGTGGAACATCAGTGTGCCTGACTATGGAGTCACCTATGACTAGAGTGTTGGGTACGTTGTTATGCCTTATGGGCTGTGGTTGAGTGGAACACTGAGTTTGTGGGCTATGTGTCATTTGGGTTGTGTTGGGGGTGAAGTTTTCTTATGTTTCTGCTTTGGAGGTCCCTGATGCTTGGGCAGGTTTTTATTGAGAACCTCCGTGAATATAGGTGTGTGTTTTGTGTTTCTGTGCATGTGTTTTGGTGGTATAGGTTTTGAGGGACTATGTGATGAATGTGGTGTGCTGCAAGTGTTTACCTTCTCCTCTTGACTGTCTAGTCCAGTCTTGGGTGAAGAGAGCTTTGCTTCCAGTTTGACTATATAAGTGCATCTCTCACTGGTTGTAGTGTTGGATGGTAGGAGAAGAGGGTTGTCTGTGTACATGAGGCAATTGCTGCATTGCCCCAAGATGCCCAGATTCATCAGGTATACAGAAGAAATCACCAGGAGCTGACCCTTAGACATGCCTGGATAGGTGCGTATTTATTAAGTACTAAAAACTGCTTTCCTCTAGACAAGTGAAGAAAGTTGAGTGCTGTAATAATTTGCAGCTTTAGTGCTTACGAGTTCCGAACAAGTGCTGAGTTCCAAGAAACAGATGTGAGTGCTGAAACTCGAAAACTGGCTAGTTCTAAGAAACAAAATTAAGCTAGAAGACTTCCCTCCAACACAGAAAGGCTTGGGGGCTCAGAAGCTTACAAACAGTCTAGACTGCTTACAGGAAAGGTAGGAAACAAGCTTATTTTTTTTTTCTTTCCCAGATGCTCTCTTTGTACACAGTAGGAGTGCCTGAAATCAGAATATGGCCTCACTGCACTCAATTGAGTGAGCAAATGAGATGGTCCCAGGAGGAACCAAGCATAAATTTACAAGAGGGGCAGACAGTTTCAAAGCCACCAAGATTAACACCAAAACAAAACTAGGGTAGGTGGGTGGGGAGCTAACTGAAAAACAGAGTCAAAACTTCCAGTTCAGTTAATATTCAATGCAACACAAATATAAATCAATTAAAATGCTGTATTATTTGAAAAAAGTGCAGATAAAAGGTACTTAAATTCTCTTATACGTCCAGTTGAATACAGCTAGATCTTAGCTGGCCAAAGCTCAGGTTTTAAGCAGAAAATATTCCAAAATGTACCACTTAAATAGGCAATAACAGGATATCAAACTAACCCCGACTGCAATTGCTGTCTATGCAGGATTCTAACAGGTGGTAAAATCTAACAAACACTAACTGAAAAAACACATAGTCAAAACTTCCAGTTCAGTTAATATTCAATGCAACACAAATATAAATCAATTAAAATGCTGTATTTGAAAAATAATTCAAGATTCGTCTTTTGGCCATTTCTGCTTGTCTGCCCTTGTATCTCTTCCTTACTGTCCTCAAGTTAAGCAGTTTTTGAAAGGGAAATATTCATCTATCTAGAAAACAGGTGGTTCCTCCTTAGGATCTTAACTTTGTGCTTGAACTAACACTGCTTCCATTTGAACCAGTTCATCGGGCTAAACTGAGGTTCTTGGTTTGGAAAACTGTTACTCACTGCTCTGAATTCTGCAAGAAGGATGTCTGAGTTGCAAGCTCTTATGAGTCAACCCTACCTAATTTTCACAGAGACGGTTTCTTTGAGAACAAATTATTTTTTATGCTTAAGTGATTTCACAGTTTATATTGAGCCACTCCATTAAACTCCTTGTACTTTCAGAATCTAAAAACAAGGGAGAAATAATCTTACACACTCTAGATATCCACAGGCAGCTTGGATACTACATGGACAGAACAAAATCCTTCAGGAAGGCCAGTCAGCTGTCTGTTTCCTATAAAGAAAGAATAAAGGAGAACCAATTTCTAGATGATTGTCTCGTGCTATTAACAGCAAGCCACTTCCAGACAGGGTTAGAGTCAACTCTACCAGGGTTTTGGTGTGGCTTTTTGGAAAGGGGTGAACTCTAGAAGTATTCTAGAGGCAGCAACTTGGTCCTGTGTACATACATTCACAAAGCATTAAAAATTGGCTTCCTTTTCCAGCTCAAGAGCAGGCTTTGCTAGGACTATTCTCCAAGGGCCCGTAGATTTTAGGATTTCTTCCTCCTACACTCTGGGCACTTCAATCAAGTTTCTGCAACAGCACACATATATGGATGTGCTGCAAATGCAGGAGACCCTCGAGGTCTGATGATTTGTTTTCAGACTTCTAGCAGTAAGAAGACCCACTGTGAGATGGGCCAGTGTTTAGTTTGTTTTGGAAGTTAGGTTGCGAGGTCCATCAGCTGGAACCTGCATAAAAAAGGCACAATGGGGCAGCAGAAGCTTTTGCCTTGGAATAACAGGTGCAGACCTTCCTTGGCAATGTAAGCACAGTTGTGAGCATCTCATCCTGTTCTGATGCATACTGGATACCCCCTAGAATGACACTGGGTATTTAATCAACTGTTAAAGCCAGTCATCTTCTATTTATATTTCAGCATCATTTTGGTGATGAAGGATTCACTAGATACTAGGTCCTTTCCTGCATTTATGAAATGCATAGAGATCTCTGTTTATATCCCTCATGAAAATTATTTTTTTGAGCTGGGATGCAGGATTTGAATTGCCTAGACATAGTAAGGGCTAGTTAAGTTTAATTCTGGTGGATGCCAAAAAAAAACAGTTACTAGAAAATGGAAATCAAAATCTTGAACAACTACACATGAAGTAGTGAATATTGTAACAGAGATAAAAATAACAGGAAGTGGGATCTTTCGAAAAGGGAAGGAGTAAATAAAGAAAAAAATGGAAATTGTGGGAAAAATAAATGCAGAAAATGATTTGGAGGAGGAATGAGGTTTATTAGAAGGCAGGAATTAATTTATGTAATGTTGCTTAGATAGAATATATAACAAGACATGATGTATAATGTTTTTAAATGTGTTGAAATGTAAGTTTTTCTGGGTCACAAGTGATAATTCAGTAAAGATGTTTCTAAAAAATGAAAATAAAATATTACCTTTTACACCAAAAAAGACTTTTAAGCCTGATACTTTACTGATGACAGCTGCTATTTATAGGGCTTCTATACAAACAAGGCATCCAAAGTGTTGGACTCCTTTGGGAAGAGCAAGCATACATCCTCCATCTTTCCCTTGAGACTGCTCAATTACTTTGTCTGTATGGTGGAATTCCAGAGAGAGACATCAGAGAAATGCACTGGACTCTCAAACATTTGCCAGATGCACTCATGAAGAACAAGCTGTTGTCTCAGTTTGCAGCAGTTGCTACAGTGGTGACAGTTTAGAGAATTGTGATGAGTCTTCAGAAGGCAGTGACAGATGTCATCAGAATCAGTGAACAGACTCATGGCAATCTGATTCCAGTGTAATGATAGGGCAATATAATCTCAGCCTATGCCCCACAGCAGGGTTATGACAGTGAGAAAGAGTGCATTCAGACAACAGTTGCAGGATGTACTAAATAAAGCAGGACAAGAGGATATAGTGTTGATATTGGGTGAACTGAATGCACATATCAGAACCGGATATAAGGAGTGCTTCAGTCAACATGGGTGGGGCAACAGGAATAAAGGAGGAGAGACCATTCTAGACTTCTGTCTGAAAGGTGGCTTGATGGTAGCCAACACATGGTACTGTAAGAGTGTCACAAGATCACATACAAAAGTGGCCAACATGCAACTCAGGTAGACTTCCTCCTAGTAAGGAAAGGGCACTGGGGTAGAAAGTGATTGCAAAGTCATCCCCAGTGAAATGATCATCCCACAGCATAAACCACTGGTTGCCACAATCGGCTGCAAGCAGTTGTCAGAGAAGGCTCTAAAATCAAGAGAAACCAAGCTGAAGACCTGGAAGTTGATTGGAGAGAAAGCACAACAGTTCAAGGAATTGCTCAGGGATTTAACACCTCAAGAAGAAGAAATCACTGGAGTTGAAGAAAAATGGCAGCACCTCAAAACATTCATGTGTAAGAGCTACAGAATACATATGCGATCGAGCCAGGTATGGAAATAAGGTACATGAGGAAATCCAGTAGTGGAAAGCAGAAGTCCAGAAAGTCGTCAAAAAAAGGGAGTGCAGGGAAAAGTGGGAGAAAGAAAAGAGACATTGCTAGGAAGGAATTCTGGTTGGCTAACAGTGAGGCTAAGAGATGAGTTATAATAGCAAAGAGCATGGAATCAGAAGCACTCTATCAACTTCTGGAAAGTGACTCAGTGGATGGCACAAAGAAACTCTCATCAGGTTGCAAGGGAAAGACAAAATGATAAAGAAGATATTCAGACACGCTTTATAAGGTATTCCAGCAAAACCCTGCTCATAATTTCATTAGACATCAAATTGAATGAGTACTTCCATCAGCTTCTGAATGAAAAAAAACCCACAGAAGCTATACTGCCCCAGATACAGCCTACACTGATGGAAGAGGAAGAGCCCATCCAAGAAGAAATAAAAACATTGTTAAGGAAAATGAAGTCAGGGAAAGCAGTAGGCTCAGATGTGGTCGCTGCAGATATGATCAAGATGTTATGTGAGATTGCGGAGAAATGGCTCCTGAGGGTACCTATAGCAGTATGGAGCAAAAGATGTATCCCAGATGACTGGAGAATAAACATACTAGTGCCAGTGTTCAAAATCAAAGGGGGCATTCACAGCTGTGGACAGTATGGAAGTTTTTAAGTGCTGTTTTTAGTTCTGAAGAAGTCGTAAGACGAAAGTGGTGAAAATAAAGTATATGCTAAAGAAGTTTAGTTATTGTTTCATTCCTCGTGCCATCACCAGTATTTTGGTTTTGTATGTGGTTATTATACTGGTTGAAGTGTTCCTGTGGTTCGTGGTTTTGCTTTTCATGGCCGAGGCTGCTCCTGATACTGTGATGGATTCTACCTTATTAGCTAATTCTGGCACCAGAAGTTCTGATGTTATTCAACTTTTACTTAATACCATGTTGGACATTCAAAAATCCTTAACGAAATTGGTACCTATGAACAGCAGACCTGAAGTGGTGGCTATCAGTTCTGAAGATGATAGTTATTGAATGTACCAGAATACACAGACCAGTATCACAGGTAATTAATCATGAACAAGAACAGCATGAAAATATCCAATATGTGGATGTTGCTTCAGCTCTTAATAACAGACAAGATCCATTTTTTAATTCTAGCTTTAACACCATGTCTAGAATTAATGATGAATATAAAAAAATCCTGCGATAAAATGTTCAAACTGTTGAAAAAATATTGAAGTTTAGACTTGGAGAATAAATATCTGGAGAGATGTCTTGAACCGAAAATAGTACCTAAAGGACTGAGATTTTTCAAATGCCCTAATGGAATCAATGTGACTGGCTCTTTTTATATTGTTCTGGTTGATTTTTTCAACCAGGCTGGCTTAAAATTGCTAGCATTGTTAATGGACAATAATGAAAAGATTATGGATAATCTAAGAGCTGACATTATGAAATTAGATCCACAGTTGTATACTCAAAGCAGTAATAATGCTTATTACTCTGCATGTCTTTGTGATGTTGAAAAGCATGAACAAGCTATTGTCGCACATAAATATAATAAGTTAGTGAGGGATATAGCTTATGAAAATTCAACAGCTTATTCTCACTTTATGGTTAAAAATAAAAACAATGACGAGTTTCCTTTCTAACCGTAATTTTCATTTAAATGCTTCTGTGAGTAAAACAATGACTGACAGTTCTCTTAACCAATCAGTTACGATAATTCCATGGGAGCGGAATATACAGAGTAGTTCCTGTGGCAATTCTATAAGTACATCCAGTACTTCAAATGAAGCTAGCCTAAGAGGAGCTGAACTGGTGAGGGAAACTAATTGCTTCCTTAATCATGAAGGAATACTTAATGAAACAAATGGTGCTAAGCCTAAAACTTTTTTTATTTAAAACTAAGATGAGAGGAGCGAAAACGAGGGCCATGAGAACCAGGGAGTCAACACTTTCCGGATCATCAATGGACAATTGAATACAAGAGATAATAACAACACTTGTATTTTTCATTTAACTTCATTGCATATTAAGGTGCTGTCTCTTGGACTTAATTTTTTGCCCACAAGAAGGGTGGACTGTGTACGAACATTGCTGGAACTGAAACAATACACTAGAAAGTTAAATTTGAATTCTTTATTACATAATGTGCAAACCAGTGTTTCCAAGTTTGTAAAACCTTGTTTTAATCCGACCCTGTTAAATACATTGAAAGTGTTTGAAGGCATCTGTGAGACTGAAATTAGAGCTGTATTAGCAAAAAGTAAATTTTACAAATATTTTAATATGACAACTGATGAAAGAAAATGTTTGATGGAAATGAGAAATAATCAGAAACTCAGAATAATGAAAAGTGTCAAGGGAGGGGGACTAGTAGTAATGAATACCAAACAATATGTACACAGCATGCTAAACATGTTAAGTAATACGGAAGAATATCCGCAGATTAGTTTTGTTGAAATACAAAATAAAATTTAAAGAAATACATGTTTTTTTAAACTTTGATATTTATAATTTGTGTGATAGAAAAACCTACTATTTGGACCTTGTTTGGAATACCAAAAATCCACAAGGACCCAAAAAAAACCCCCTTTCGACCCATAGTCTCTTCTCCTAACTATATTACTGAAGAAATTGCCTTAGTGTTAGATGCTGTTTTGAATCCTGTAACACAGACTTATATCATATAGTAAAGATCTATGGGACTTCTTGGATAAATTGAGAATATTTCTCACTAGTTTTGATTTTAAAAGTGACAAACATATAATTTTTACAATAAATGTCACATTTTACTTCAATACCACATGAATTAGGTATAGAATAGGTGAGAAATGTTCCAAATAAGTTTACCACCATCCCTAATCAACAGGTTAACTTGTACTGTGAAATGTTGGATGTTTTAGTGGACAACGATTTTTTTGTGTGTGATAATAAATATTTTAAATAGTTGAAAGGTGTAGTGATGGGATCCTCCGCCTCACCATCTTTTGCTAATATTGTGATGGGATGGTGGGAATGTACGGTATTGAAAGAAGTCTGTGAAATATTTAATGTGTGTTATAATAGATTTATGGATATTTGTTTTTTATTGTAGAAGGTGATAATACAGTAATAAGATTTGTGAACATGAATTTACAAAAAATTGTGGGGATGTTTATTGCTAGAGAGCATAATAAAAATTACCTTTAGTAAATTAGCAGATGAAATTTAAAGATATGAGAGATATCCCCTATATTAAAGGAATCATTTAAAACTAATGTAACAACTGGTGGGGGGGGTAAACATCATAGAGTCACTTGCAATTTGGAAATGTCAGTAGATAGTACAGAAATTAGGACAATAATAGAAAATAACTGGAAGATTTTAGAAGGGAATAAAGACTTGTTTGAAGTTGTAGGCAATAAACCCAATTTTGTTTATATTAATAATTATAATTTGAAAAAAAATGTGTAAAATGGAATACACTAAGTAAACACCAAATACCCTGTACACTCAGGAAAAGCAAGGTATGTACAAATGGGGATGCTGCAGGTACTGGAGATATATATTAGAAGGTCCATTTATTAATATATTAAGCTATCCCAGCACTATGAAAGTACCAGGACATGCCACCTGTAAAACAAAAAGGGTGGTATATGTTTGTGCAGTGGATGTTCCAGTTTTTATGTAAGAAGGACTACTAGATCATTATATGAAAGGATGAGGGAGCATTATTATAATATCAAAACTAGAGATCAAAAAAGCACTTTATATAGGCACACAGCCGAGTGCAGGACATATAAAAATTTTCTTTTTTCAGGCTTGGAAATAGCTAAGTTAGATGCAAGGGGAGGTGATTTTAAGAATTTTTTAGAACAAAGGGAAATCTGTTGACAGATGCAACTTCAGGCAGATAAAACACCAGGACTGAATGAAGTTAATATCAAATGTTTTTTGAAATACAGGAAATTGTATGTAAATAAATAAATCTTTTTTGTAGACTTAAGATTTAAAAAATTACTGTGTTACTTTAAATGGAAATTGGTTAATGGTGTGATGTAATGAATTCTTAATGAGTATGTATATATAAGTATGGAAGTTTAGTTCTGAAGCAGTCGTAAGATGAAAGCGGTGAAAATAAAGTATACGCTAAAGAAGTTTGGTTATTGTTTTGTTCCTCGTACCATCACTGGTATTTTGGTTTTGTCAGTATAGATGTATCAAACTCCTATCATACTGCATGAAGGTTCTGGGGAGGGTGATAGATAAACTTATACACAGAGCAGTAGAAATTAAGATGCAAAATGAGCAGTTTGGATTCAGATCAGGATGCAGCACAACTGTCCGTCCCAGTGTTTACAGTGAAACAGATATTTGAGAAGAAGCTAGAAATGAGGAAAAAGTCCGACTGGGCATCTCCAAACTTGGAGAAAGCATATAACAAGGTCCTAAGAAAGCTGATTTAGGCAGTCCTGCAATGGTTCTAAGTCCCAGAAACATTAGTAGAATTAATGCAAACTGTGTACAAGGACTTGATGGCTCAAGTACAAACCATGTTCAGTCTTACAGAAGGGTTCCCAGTGGGAGTGAGTGTGCATCAAGGTTCAACTCTGAGTCCACTGCTGTTAGTACTGGTGATGAACTACATTAACAAACAGGTCAGACAGATCAACAAAACTGCTGTATGCAGATGATGTGGCATTTCAGGCAAACTCTGAGCAAGAACTTCAGCAGATGGTAGAAGAATGGAATACAAAACTGAAGGTACATGGGATGAAACTGAGTACAGTTAAGACAGGAGTAATGGCAGCAAATGGGAGAAATCGGAAGAAGATGAAAATTGAGACAGAAGGGAAAATAGAACAGGTTAACAGCTTCAAGTATTTGGAAGGGGTGGTTGAGGAGAAGGGAAGTCTGAATAAGGAGATCAAAGCTAGAATCAGAGGACCTGCAGCCAACTGGCACAGAGTATCAAGAGGTAGTATATGACAGAAGAATGCCAAAGAAGCTGAAAAGTAAGGTGCACAAAACAGTGGTGTGACCAGTACTACTGTATGGTACAGAAGCCTGGGCAGTAAAGGCAGAACAGATGAAGTTAGAGGTGATGGAGATGAAGTGCCTGAGGTGGGTGGCAGGATACACACTGTGGGAGAGATGACGAAATGAAGACATAAGAGCAGAAGCCAAAGTAGCTCCAATTGCAGAAAAGGTTAAAGAGAACAGGTTATGGTAGTTTGGGCACACGTGGCTGAAAAGCAGAAGGCAATATGGTGAAGATGATTTGGGACAGACAGGAAGAAGAAAAGAGGAAATGGGGACATCCAGCAAAGAGGAGTCAGGCATGAGTGTTGAAGTTAGGAGAGTGACACTGAATAGGGAGAGATGGTGACAAGTGGCACAACATCCCATGTAGACAATGGGAAAAAGGATGATGATGATGACTGATATTTTTCAGTCTCGCATTTATTCACTAATTTCCGTGTTGATGGTCTTCTTCCTGTTCATCTCCATCTTCCAACTCCAAATTCTGGTTCAGTTGCAATGTAATCTCCATCCCTCTAATAAACTCTTATGCTTTTCTTTGTCTCACAAGCATTTTTCTTTGGAACAGTGAAAAGGTTTTCATTGGTAAAATCTCTCCATGTAAATGACAAGAAATCAGATCAGCCAGGAGAAAGTCCGTTTATTAACTTCCACAACTAAGCGCTTTCACCATTAAACCAATGGCTTCATCAGAGTTAATGGAAGCCTACATATACCACAACTTGTATATAATCACATCATTAAACCCAAGACCAATCAGATTCGTTCCCCCCTAAAAAACATATTTTTCATAAATCAATTAAACATATAAAAATAATAATAATGTTTGTTAAAATTTGTAGATTATAATACTCTAATCAATTAATTGTCAAACAGATTAAACACATTTAAAAAATACTACTTTAAAAATACTTTAACTTATTTCATGCACATCCAATAATGATTTTGCAACTTCAAAAAATATATATACATATATAAACTCAGACACAACATAAACAAAATATATAATGATATATATGTGTGTGTGCAAAATCAAATATCATAACTTCTTAACTTCAAGTAAGGAAGCATAGAAATACCATTGTTTATACCTGGGAATGTAGTGGCATTTAACCTAATCTGCCAATTAGTCTCCATTATGCCTACTTTTAACTTGTCACTCCCCCCCCCCCCTTCACTAGGAGTAACACGACCTATCACATAAGACAAATTTGTTAAATTCAAAACAACTGGTAGTATGCATGTACAGGGCATTACAAGTATCCTTGTTTTTAATAGCCCTGAGATGTTCCCTAATCCTCTCTTTCAATTTTTTAACTGTCTTTCCAACATAAAAAGCTGGACATGCCGTACAGGTAGCTAAATAAACCACCATACTAGTATTACAGGAACATCTACCAGGGCACGGAACAGGCTTGTCATAACCTGTTACCACAACATAGGGCCTTTTGTTAATGTACGTACAATACTTGCACGTGCCACATTTGTACATTCTGGAATAACTATAATTCACAGAAGTAGACTCCAAAATGTTAACATTCCTACCTCTACTAAAGACTACCCTGGTTTTTGCACCTAAAAACTCCTTGATGTTATTTTTAAAACACAGTTCCTATGCCCTCTGCATAGTGTCCAAAATAAAAGGAACTTGATGATTAAACCTCAGAACCATGCAGTCTTCTTTTTTTTGAGTTATCCACCTTTTTTGAATCAGTATTGCCACCCCACAAAATAGGGGAAAACTGGGTAGTCCTTTTAAGACTAATCTCCTTCCTAGTTCTTAACAGGAGCTTCAGGGGATAACCCCTGTCCAAAAACATCCCTATTAAGTTGTAAATTTCCTTATCGAACCAGTTGTCACTGACCAGTCGTAACAACCTGACCATCTGACCCTAAAACACACACTTTCTCTGGTATTGCGGGTGACAACTGTCATAATGCAAGAAGGAATTACTATGTATTTTTCCTGAATATATTACTCTGTAAACAGTTTATGGTTTTAACAAGATTTATATCCAAGAAATCAATACTCATATAATTCCATTTACTGGTAAAGCTGAGAAAACAAGTGGTTGAGTTCAAATATTCCACAAAATCTGTTGCCTCAGATACACTACCCCCCCTCCCCCAGAGAATCAGTATATCATCCAGGAATCGGTTATAGTGCACTATCTCCTGCATATAGTTTGAACCAGATACAAAGAGTTCCTCCCAATGTAACAAAACCAGGTTGGCAAAACCTGGGGCACATTTTGCACCTATAGCCACCCCTGAAATCTGGTGGAAAAGTTCACCTTCAAAGGTTTAAAAGTTACTACTAAGGACCAAGTCCATTAAGGAAACTAAGAGATTAATTCTCTCACCATTCAAGTCCCCGTGTTTGATTAAACTTTCCCTAAAAAAGTCCAGTCCTTCTAAGTGAGGAATCACAGAGAAAAGATTGATAGCATCAATCGTTAAAAAGGATCCATCAAAATCTTCTCTAAGATCCCTTAACTGCTCTAAACAGTTCCAGGAATCCTTGACAATTTGACTCACACCAGTAAAACTTTTCTGGGTACCCTTGTCCACAAAACTAGCCACTGGCTCAGTTTTGGAACCCCTAGCTGCCACAATTGGCCTAAAAGGGGGCTCCTCAATGTTCTTGTGGACCTTGGAAATCCCAAATAATACTGGTGTAATAGGATGTTCCACCTTTAAATAATCAAACTCACTTTCTGTAATTGCCCCCTGAAAGTGCATCCATCAAAAACAAATCTATTCTATGATAGGCTATAGAAATTTCATTAACTGACACACTCTGGTAGGTAGATGAATCATCTAAAATTTCCTGCATCCTAGCCACATAATCAAAATGGGGCATTATAACCACTCCCCAACCCTTGTCCGGTTTCATTAATCTCACTTCATTGTTCTTACTTAAATCTTGTAACAACTTTCTTTCCTCACAGGTTAAGTTGTCACAATACAAATCTTTCCTAGTTTTGTATAAACCTTTCCTTATTTCGTTAATACATAACTTTTCAAAAAACAAAACCTCCTTGTGGGTAGGTGGAATAAACATGCTTTTCCTTTTAAGTATAGCAGGTACAACACCCCTTTTCATTCTGTTCCTTAAAAAATAACGACAAGGTAAGCTGTCTGGTAAACATTTTTAAACTAACAAAGTAATCCACAAACTCTAAATAAAAAGTAGGCACAAATGTAAAACCTTTACTTAACAATTGGTGATATGCGTCGTTTATTATTAATGCACTATAATTGTAAATGGAAAAAACATTCCTTTGATGGTGAACAACACAGTTTCCTGAATCATTTAAAACATTTTCTAAAGACACATTTTTTCTTCACTGTTTTGTTATACACTTTCAACATGTTCAGTACTTTCAAAATTCACAATATTCTCAAGATTTCCATTGCATACAATTACTTATGTTGTTTCTGTCCCTTTTTTGCCCCCCTGTCCCCAATTGTTACATTGAAAATTGTTCTGTTGATAATGGTATGTACCCTCTTGGGGTTGATAATGTTTTGCCCGCCCCGTCTCTTGTTCAATAAACATTCTGATCTCCTCACCTGGGAATCCCCAGGAAAAAACGTTTATCTTCTTGCCTCAATAATACATCTCCATTGTCATTGTTGGCATTGTAGTTAGTAGATAAGCAACATCAGCGTTTTTACTGACCCTTTTATTATTGAAGTTGACATTTGACCCCAAAGAGTACACTTTATTGTTCTTGTAGTCCTCAGAATCTCTACATAATTTTTTACTTTTAATTTTTATATTTTTGTTAACAAAATTCTCAACATTGTCAAGCATCTTCAATATTTAGCAACCTGCTGAGAAAACAAATCATTAACAATACTGTCATTTAAAGTCACACTCTCCCTTTCCATACCTGCCAACTTGTTGAGATTGTTCTTAATGATAATATGACATACTTCCAAACCTGTTTTATTGAAAGGGTCGGTCAATTCTTTAAACGCTGTGGTGTCTCTTTTAATCCTCATGGACAATTTCCATACCATGAGTCCTTTGGGCACCTGTTTCAAGGCAATCGAGCTGGAAAGAAAGGCATTGTCCATCTGTAAACCCCTGTACTTGCGACACAAATCACCAAAAACATCAGTCTGCTTAGACAAAGTTGGCATTTCTGTTCGTTGGTCATTTCTCTCCTCTTTCAAGTCTGAGAAATCGAATTTAGGTAGCTGTAACCATTTTTAAATGTCTGTCCTTTCAATTTGAGATGTTTCAACCTTCATAGTTGTGTTGTTCACTATATCAAAACCCGGTGGCGTGTAGAGTGTGAACAACTCAACCTGAGAGTCCGTTAGTGTCATACGTGACACGCCTTTAACATCCCTCTCGCCCAACAACGCTGTGAGCCTTTGAACAGAGGAGGGTAAGCTCACTAATCAATGCCTTCATCAGCAAAGTAACATAGTAAAACAAAATGCCACTCTACGATAGTTTCCACACACTGAAAACCAAAAAGAAACGGACAAGTACTCTGTGCTGACTGAAACTGTAGACACAATCCAAAGATAAGAAAAGCCCAACAAGAGCTACACTGATAAACGACAAGAAATCAGAGCAGCCAGGAGAAAGTCCATTTATTAACTTCCACAGCTAAGCGCTTTCACCATTAAACCAATGGCTTCATCAGAGTTAATGGAAGCCTACATATACCACAACTTATAATCACATCATTAAACCCAAGACCAATCAAATTTGTTCCCCCCTAAAAAACATATTTTTCTTTAAACAAATTAATTTTTTTAAGTTGCAAAGTCATTATTGGATGTGCATGAAATAAGTTAAAGTATTTTTAAAGTAGTATTTTTAAATTTGTTTAATCTGTTTGCCAGTTGATTAGAGTATTATAATCTACACATTTTAACAAACATTATTATTATTTTTATATGTTTAATTGATTTATGAAAAATGTTTTTTAGGGGGGAGCGAATGTGATTGGTCTTGGGTTTAATGATGTGATTATATATAAGTTATGTATATGTAGGCTTCCATTAACTCTGATGAAGCCATTGGTTTAATGGTGAAAGCACTTAATTGTGGAAGTTAATAAACAGAATTTCTCCTGGCTGATCTGATTTCTTGTCATTTACCAGTGTAGCTCTTGTTGGGCTTTTCTTGTGTTTGGACTGTGTCTACAAAATCTCTCCATGTGCTTTATTATCAAACGAATGAGAAGTGGAGTCCCCTTCTGGCTGATGGCTCATTTTTTTGTTGGACAAACTTTTGCATTTCCTCCTTAGCCTGTTCTGCATCAAAAATGACTTTATTCTCCAGGCAAAATATTTTGAAGACACCTGGATACAGCAGTTTGAATCTCACACCTGCCTCTCAACATTCCTGATCAGTGGAGTACATTTGTTTCTCTTCTTCCTGGTGTAAAGTGAATAATCATTTTCCACAAACACCCTGTTATCTCCACCTTTTAATACTTTGCCCTTTTGCCACAGTTTTGTCAGGATCACCTCTTTTTGCTGGTAGGTTTGTATCTTTACTGATAAAGGTCTTGGCTGCTTTCTTGTGGCCTTATTTAGAGCATACTCAGTGTGCCCTTTCAATTAATAGTTCCTAATGTGGAATGCCTGGCAGTTGCTTGCCTGTGTCTTCATACAATTAATACAGTCTGTTCCATTTAGTTTCTGTGGTACAGCAGAAAATCTCAGTTTTTCCCTACATGCTCTGTCTTCTAATTTTACCATTTTTTGAAACATCTCTTCCTGAGCAGTCTCATACTCAGCCAGCCTTTTTTTTTTATTTTGACCTCTGATTTCTGCAGTTTTATCATCTCATCTGAATATATGTTTAAAGCTTCTTCCATTTTTCCAGCCTTTTGTTGTTTAAGTTGATGTACTACTTCAGTGTTTCATGTATTTTAATCGGCTCAGATCAAATTCAACTTTTTTTTTCGTCTAGATTACTGAAAGCCATGTCTTGGACCAAAAAGGAGCTTGAACTGCTCTTTGTTGAAAGTCTGCAGGATTTTTCCCACTGAGTGTTTTCTCTTCACCTTTTCTAGTTGATTTTCCTTCAGGCTGTTTTAGTTTCTTCTTTGCAGGTGTCCAGGCAGTGTACTTACTAACCAGTAACTGAATTCTACTCAAGCTGACAATATCTTTGGCTGTTGTCTCACACTTTCTGTTTACACAGTGGGAAGGCTGAAGTTAAACTGTTGATCAATATGCAACCATCTTGGGAATCCCCCAAGCTTAGGAGTCTTGAACCAGAAGCTCTAGTTTCTGTGAAGGTGAAGGGGACTGCTTTTTCGGGAGCAAAGCTTCATTATCCTTATTCTCCCACTCAGCAAAGCTGGCTACTTTTTAAATATCTATATGTAGAGCAACCACCCAGTTTGTATGCTGTGTGAACCAGAATGTCTTCTCCAGTGTCCACTGAGAGAAGATATGAGGCCAACAGGCCATATGCCTCTAATGAGTCAGCTAATGGACTTCCCAATCTCAGAGTCGTCATGAGACATGGGGGAATCAGTATCTTTGTATTCGTCATTTTCAGCCATGGGAGATTTGGCATATGACTCATTGTGGTTTCTCCTACATATCGCCATCTTAGCAGTCTTCAGGAAAGAGGGAATCCGAATATGAAGATGACTGTTTTTTCTGTGCTGAAACTCGAAGAAGAGGCCATAGAATATCCTGTCTGTCCTGAATGACAGTCTGCAAGACGTTTGGTTTTGTAGCAGGTCTTTCCAATTAAAAGAGCAACATTGGCATTAAAGCTGCTTATGAGGAATACTGCACATTGATGTTGCTCACTTGGAATCAAAACCAACACTGAAGTCTATATTAGATTTGAAGATGCCTTGCCAGATATTCTAATACTAATCCTGAAGACCCTAACAATGCTGTTAAGCAAGGGACTACACTGGTGGATCAAGGATGAGCACCAAACCAGAATTTACAGTGAGTACTGAGAGTCTTGGTATTGGTAGCCTCAACATGGACTATGGAACTGAAGTGGAGAGAACCAGTATTTAGACAGTCATTGCTGAGTTTGATGTCATAAGCTCAAATGCCAGTGTAGGTTATAGCATTAACTCGGGTGTTGAATGGTAATACTGACATGCTCAAAAGATGACAGACAAAAAGTGGAACTGGTGAAAAAATATGGGTGTCTTGCATTTAGGACAATACTGCAGACAACTTCCTAACCTCAATAAAAAGGAAGAGGAAAGGACATCAGAAAGATGCACCTGTCATAAATGGTCATGTCTTGGCACTGAAGGCTTTGAGTCTTATAGAGGGGGGCATCAGGCAGAGGGAGGGACAGAGAAGTTGGAGTTGCATAAAAGAGGGCTCAGTAACCCATGGATATAACTTTCCTTATCCAGCTGTCCATGGTTATTGATCTTTAAGCTGACAGATGACCTCATGCTGTTTAATGTCAGTTAGGATTTTTGGTGGAGCTCACAATGAGGAGTACCAAAACAGAACACCTTATACAGTGGTGAAAAGGAGCCCATGATGCAAACTAGCAAATAGTTGAAAGTTTAACAGATTAAATTAAGTCATACTCTGGAAATGTCTGGAAGACCCATTCTGAGCTTGATCTTAACATGGCAAGAAAGTACACAATGGATTTGGGAGTACTTTACCAGGTACAGCCTTGAGCAGGGGAGAAGTTTGACATCTGGAAGTTTTACTTCCTCTGTTGTGTAAGTGGTCTTAGTTTCCGAACAGATGTTCTCCTCTTAAGATGTATGGTTGCCCTCATCCAAACACACTTTTCAGATTAGCAAAAGAAGGGAAATATGACCATGACTTTCTCCCGATCACAAAAATGGTCAAATGGGTTATTAGATTTGGTCAGGGCTCCTGGAGTTGGGTTCCACTGTGCCTCTCTGTTGTTGCTTTGGACTCAGAAATCTGTACCGGTGAAATTGCTCTTACTTGCCAGCAGAAGCAATATGGTACTGCTGCCATCCTCAGGGGGATCTTACTGTACCACAGTACTGCTATGACCTAGAAAAGGACTGCTGTGATGGATGAACACCCCTGTAAGAACTGAAAGGGTCTGACTCATCACCACCATTGATTTTAGGTTCTCAGCTGCCTCAAAACTAAAAAGCAGAGGCATTCAGATGAAGACACCCATGAATATATCACATTTACACTTTTAATGATTGTAGTAAGGTATAGCCAGGAATGAATGCTCACAGCTATGACACATCCCACCACCTTCAATGCCCCATAAGCTGTATTTATTGTTGCAATCTGAGTCATAAATCTGTTTTTATTCTTAGACTACAGCAAGGTCTTTGCTGTTTCTGCAGCCTTATTTAGTGAATATCTCTGAAAACAGAGCATGTTGGTTATATAGTTCAATATCAACATAAGCAGAGGGTTCCCCTGTTTCTTTAGTTAGTCCTGCATGCCTTAATTGTGGAAAAATATCCTATAAGCTTTACACAGAATGAGGGGAGGGGGCCAAAGTGATAATGTTTTTTTTTATTCTGTGTCATAAGATCTTGCAATATATCTAGCCCAGCCAGATGGATTACAAATATATCCTATGGGCCTCTTTTTAATATTCATTCTGGCAAACAGACTTCAATGTGAGACCACTTGGCCTTGTCCTGCATCTGCTTCAGTTATTCCATCCATGAACGAGTGGTATCTCAGAGGGTACATGGGCAGCAGATCCTTTATCGTATTTGTATCATGGGCACATTTTCATACAGGGACTCTAAGTTGTATGATATTGAACCTCTTACTCCGATGTTCATTAGACTAAAGAAAAAGCAGCACAAGAAATATGGCCCTTGATCTTTTTCCTGCAACCTCAAAGGACCAAAACAAACTGGGAAATGCTACAGAATGGGACAGGCTACACTGCTATGAGGAACTTTACCATCTAAAAAGAGGTAGAAGGGAAGTCTGTGACACTTATTGTTTAAGGAAACCCTTGCAGAATGGTGAAGGGTGGTTGAACCGCTGGTGGTGTCTGCCATTATGGAGCTAGTGTCAGTTGGAAATCCATGGGAAGGGAGCTGGTAAGGACAGAAAAGCACTATAGAAAAGGCAAGCTTGGTTGTAATAGAAGATATACTGCTGAGAACCTGATGTCTGAAATATGAAAGCTGGTAACTGGTCTGGTGCTACATGGAATGGTGCCTGCTGTACCAATGCTAGAAATGTCATTGCTAGACTGCATTTAGTACCACAAAGGCTTGTGTGCCTGCTCTGGGCTTGATAATAGATCAATATCTGGGGGACAGATGTCCAACAATAGGGTGCCAAGGATCATGATGATGTTTAAGTGGAACAATGCCAGTGTCAGATGGGCCTGTGTTGAGGGTAAAACCCTCAGCATAGAAGATCAGGACAAAGGACGAAGTGGAACCATGGAAAAGAAGCCCACGATCAGGTATGTTAACTGGGAGGACAGTGCCTGCAAAGAATAAATCCTGTGCTGTCTTTTAAGCCAAGATTAAGTGTAGAGCACAACATGATAAATGCTGAATTTATTGGAGTCACTGCCATCATCTGGGGTTAATTACTGTTGAGATGCACTGGACCAGTGTCTGTGTATGTGGAGAAGAGGGCCACTCTGCAGCACCTGCACTCCTGATTAAATCATCAAAGCAGTGACCACTGCCAAAACAACTGGACCACAGGGTGAGTGCAGTGTGTTAAAGATTGCAGATCTCTCCATTTGTCCCAGGGGGAAGGAGGTCCTTAATCCCCAGTGTCTTCAATGATCATTCAAGTTGGGGTACTCTATATTGATATCAGCCCAGATTTGAAGCAGGGACAAACATGGATTTGCTGCTTAGACCAGCATGAGCCAGATACCTTCTTTACGCTCTTTATGATGATCAGAATTGTTCTTGTGTATATCCATTCTTTCTTACGTCTTTCTTCATGATACTGCAAAAAGGAAGATGATAAGAAGCAGACTAGGGAAAAGCAATTTTTTCTGTGACTACTGTTTATGCTGATGGGTTTTTTTTTTTTAAAGTAAGGACTTTTCTTGTAGTTTTTTCCTTGATATTTGGCAATGTAATTAAACTCCTTGACAATTTTGAGAGAAATTGTACTGTGCTGCAGAGAAGCAATTGCTATGTTTATTGGCCATTGGAATTTTTCCCCATAGACACACTTCATATTCTGTGGGGGCGCACGCAGTGAGGACCACCAAGAAAGAAGAACTTGTGCCATGCCCATGGTGCAGCTAACAAATAGCTGGAAGATGAACAGACGAAACATAATCAAACTCTGTAAGTGTCTGAAAAACCCTGTCTGAGCTTGATCTTAATGTGGAAAGAAAGAACCTAATGGATTTGGGAGTACTTACCCAGGTATAGGGTCTAGACTGGGGGGGGGGGGGTTTGGATATCTGAAAGTTTTTACTTCTTGTATTGTCCAGAGTAGTCTTAGACCCTGAAGTTGCAGTCGTAATAGTTCCTGCAGACAGATAATTTCCTAGTAAAACCTAGTATTTCCTTATATCACATCGTAGTACAAGAGATACTAAATTGTTAATTTCAAACACAGTCACATGAAGACAAGACAGGGAATTATAAATAAAGCAACACATGTGGATAACTAAATCTTACAATAATTTGATGTAAAGTAAGAAATAAATACACAAAAGCTTTACATTTCTTTCTGCTGTTTGGTTTAATATGATTAAGTATTTCCATGAGTTTGTTCCAGCTGACCAAAGAAATTGGTTAAAGTGAAAAACAATCTAAAGTTAGACTGAGAAAGTTTTTTCCTCTCCAGCAAGCAGAACTATATGAAATAACTAATTTGTCTGAAAGAAGATTGTTTTTCGAACTACATGACTCTACAAGAAAACTGCAAAGGAAGAAATAGGAAAATCACACAAATACTTGTTGAAGGGCAAAGAGTGAAACAGATACCAGAAAAAAAGAAGAATTGCTGATAGTAAGCTGGGTAGTGTAACTTGCATACAAAAGTCATTTATGTGACCATGGGTGAATGTGAGATGCAGTCTTTTTGAATGAGGCTGTTACAAAGTAAAAAAAGAAAATCAGTTTGCCCTGTGATATAATTAATTTTATTGTTGGGGGATGGGGGGTATATTCTCCAACACAAAAATAGAATTTAAATTATAGTCCGAATTCATAAAGATTACCACAATGTGTACACTTTCTGAATTTAAGAACAGCCCTACCACAATGTTTGTGCTCTTTATTCACTCAGGATTTTCAGACACATGCAGAATTCAAAGTCATGACTTTTGTGATCATAAAACAGTGTCCACCTGATACATTAAATTATTCCACTGATATGAGAAGTGCTATTTAAAGGGGGGGACGGACAACAGAGCTAAATATGTGGCAAGTACCACAAAATATAATGAGAACAAAAAAATGCAGATTCCCTGCATAAAGATAATTTATGTATCATACCAAACGAAAATGACTGAATATAAGATATTAATTACTTTCCAATTTAGTTAGGAATATTTACTGAGAATAACACAATTTATTTGTCAGAAATTGTATAGCATGCACACAAAGTAAAACAACAGTGTTTAAGAAGCAAACCAACCACACATTCATAGTTCTGTTTTAAAGTTAGCATGGTTATTCTGGTACTTTATTTTTTGAGCATACTGAATTCTGTCTTTAACACAAGAAAATCACCCAAATCATGCTAGAAAGAAACCATGATGCTTGCATTCTTTAGGTACTTAGAATGTAACAAGTGAATCAGCATGTCTCTTTCTCGTCCATATCCTGACTTTAGTGAGCTCATTGTAGTCTGATAAACCAATCTCCTCCTTCAAGCTACAGCCTAGAATTTTGCATCAAATGTATGTTTATGCTTTTCAAGAAAGAGTAATATTATACACGTATCCTCCCTAGGAGAGAATTGTTATCATGATGGTTCAGTTCAGTAGCATATGTATTGAATGCATTAAATTGATTCTACAAATTGTGCACTTACTGATTTAAGGCTAATAGCGATCTCAATGAGTTTAGACCTTACATACTGTGTGTTATTTATTCAGCCACCTGACATGAGTAGGGCTAAAGAGAAAAAATATCTACTAAAACTGAAGAAGGACATCTGCAGTGGAGGAGAAATATGTATGCTGTGTATAATTTCAAAGTTTGAACTATAGAAGTATAGTTCTCACTGGAGATATGGCTCAGAGACACCCTTCTGAAGTACCTGTGCTACAAGAAGGAAACAAGGCAGAACAATGAAAGCTCTTGATCCAGAAATATAATTTATTCTTTACTGCAAATTGTAGAACATTTCTGCATGTTGGTGGGGAAGAAGCCAGAAATATATTTAACTCAGCTTTCTCGAGGTGGAAGAAGTCAAAAGAGCAGTACATACACATACATTTGGTAATTATTGCCAGTCCAAAAAATTTCCCTTTTATTATGCATTTGCTCTTTAGAGCACAGGGTCCTATAGACACTATGGGTTCATATGTTACTGACCTGAACTACAGAGACAGACTCAGTTTGGTGAGCTGCATGACTGTCTTGTAAGGGACAGAGCAATCTAGGGTATGCAATTTATAAAACTGAGGATAGCCTTTTAAGCAAAACAGTCCCAACCGTATTCAAAAGCTGTGGACATGTGTAGAGCAAGTTAAATTACTGGTGCAAATATTAAAGAATTAACTAACACAATTAATGTGTGCAAGATAATGTGAGTGAAGTAGTAAGGCAAAGATTAGATATGAAGTCAATATGTGTTGTAAAATAAATAGTTGTGAAGAAAGAGGTGTGTGACTAGGTTCATAGATTGGTACTTGGCTATCGGCCCTAGGGACCTATACAAGCCTAGACATAACAATTCCCTAGCTATTTCTTTCCAGACTATTTACTTCCCTTGGACCCCTAGCTAGCAGGGCGACTGACGTGATCCCTGGGGTGAATTTCCTTTCTCCCAACCAATCGTCAGGGTTCCTTTTGAAGAGGACCAAAGAGGCACTCTGCTTGACATGTATGGGCAGTCTATTCCAGAGTCTGGGGAGTCTCTGGGTCAGGAACCTATCCCTCCAGCATGTTTTGTTTATTGTGATGACAAGGTTTAGATCCCTGGAGCATGTGGCTCTGAGGGATTGGGATTTCTTTAAGTGTAGCATGTCTAATAACTCGGGGTTTGACATGGCCTTGTATGTTAAGCAGAGATTGCCTCTGAGTAGACGATATGCGACAGAGTATAGCTGGATTTTTTTAAGGCAGTCAGCATAGGGCATCTGCTTTAGGCCTGTGATTCCTTTAGTGAGGTATTTCTGTGGCCTTTCCAGCTGTTGCAGATGTCTTGAGAGGTACATACCAAACTGGGCATTGTATTCTATAATGGGTCTAATGAGGGATGAGTACAGTGGGACAATGACCTCTTTTTTTCTGGATGAAAAGCCCTTAGTGATGAGGTGTGCCACATAGAAGGATTTCCTGACTGTTGTGGTGATGTGGTTATCGAAGGTGAGACCACTGTCTACCTGTATCCCCAAGTCTCTTATCACACTTTCAGTGTTTAGTGTACTGCCACCTATGTGGTAATTCACGGGTACATGTTTTTTCCCCAAAGGGGATAACTATACATTTCTTGGCATTGAGCTTGAGCCCATGACTCTGGCACCAAGCATCTGTTTCTGTAAGGCCCTTTTGTAGAGTATCCACATCATTTGGGGATTCAATAATGGCTCCCAGTTTGCAGTCATCTGCAAAATATGTTAGCCAAAGTCCCTTAGTTTTGGCCTGTACTTCACAGAAGTAGATGCCAAACAAGAGCGGTCCCAGGACTGAACCCTGAGGTACTCCACTTGTCACTTGTCTGGAGCTGGATTTGGAGTCGGCTACTTTTACAGTGTGGGTTCTGTCAACAAGCCAGTTGGCAACCCATCAAGTGACATAGGGATTGATGCCCAGCTTAGTAAGTCTATCTATGACAAAGGCCTTGGCAAGGTCCAGATAGGCTGTGTGGACTGCCTTACCTTCGTCCACAGCTTTGGAGACGGATTCAAAGAAGTCAATCAGGTTCAGGAGACAAGATCGGCCCTTCACAAACCCAAACTGGGTGGGGTCCAGTGTTTGAAGGTTGCCAATGTCATTGTTTATAAGTTCCATGATCATACGTTCCATGGCCTTGCAGATCAGGCTCGTCAGACTGATGGGGTGGTAGTTCCTGGGATCCAAGGTGGATCCCTCCTTGTGGAGTGGGATAACTGTAGCTGTGCACCACTCAGTGGGCATGAAGCCTGAGGTGAGGCTATGATTAAACATGACACTTTGGTGAGGTGCCAGTTCATTTTGCAGTTAATGTAATGCACAGCCTGGGATGTCATCTGGTCCCATCTTTACTGTATTCTTAGCTTTGGTGAGTGTGTTTTTTTTTACCTGTGTGGCCTTTATTACTGGAATTTGGCAATCTTTCTGTATTGAGATGGGCCATTTAGGGGGTGAGAGGGGGGTAAAGTTGGCACTGAATTGATCTGCCAATATATTGGCAATATCCTTGGGATCAGTATATTTAATGCCATTATGTTGTAGCATTGCCATTTAGATTCTTGACATAGTTATAGAATGCCTTGTGGTTGTCTTTAGAAATTTTATTTTCATAGCTAGCTTTGGAGGATTTTATGAGGGGATCTCAGCTTCTTACTGAGGCTGGTAAGGGAGTTTTTTTGCATCCTGGGATTTTCCTCTTTTCTGCAATAGTTTCTTCCTTTTGTTGTAAAGTTTGTTTATGGCAGGGGACCACCAGATTGCCTTCCTTTTTTTGGAGGAGAGCATCTTGGTTCTATTTGGGATGGCACGATTCATGCATGAGTGGATGTGCTCATACAGTGTCTTAGTGTAGGATTCAGCAGTTGAACTTTCAGATCCCATCTGCATGGGTGTCATGAAGTTTGTCTCTTCTGACTTGAGTAGCATGAAGTTGGCTTTGGAGAAGTTTTTTATGGAGGTTTCCTTATTGGGGGGTGGGAGTGGGATGTGCATGTTAAGGGTGATTAGCTTATGGTCAGACTTGACCAACGAGGGGGTGACCATAGGTGTGGAGCATCGATTTCCCATGTTGGTATTGACCAGGTCTAGGATATTGAAGCCCCTGGTGGGGCTATGGATTAGTTGATCCAGGGCATTGGAATTTATGAATTCCAAGAACCGTTGGGCAAAAGTGTTGGTACACGAGTAGTTTTCCCAGTTAATGGCAGGGTAGTTGAAATCACCCAGTATGCACAGTAATAAAGATGGAGGCTAGAGAAAGCACTGCATTGCTGAAATTGAGGCTTGCAGTAGGTGTGGATACAGGCATGGCAGAACATGTTCTCATCTTTTAACCAGTCCTGTAGAGTCTGTACTAGAATATAGCATTTTTCAAATGTGTGTAAAAGCATAAACAAACATGTTCAGTTGAATTAGTATGTTGTTGAAAATATATGAGAATGAGCTGTTATGGATACAGATGAAGTGAAAAGTCTCAATACTGTGAAATCCGAAAATGTAAATTAAACAGGGAAAACAAGTGTGCATTTCTGACTGTTGAGAAAATGATACTAGTGCTCAGCTTTGCATATTTGTTGTTTTAATGTGTTGTTCAGTTTACTAACATTTATATTCAAACATTTGTTGTATTGGAGCTTAGATAAGCACCATAATACATCTGAATATGAAACACCAAAAATTAACGTCAAAACGTGGAATTAAAATTTTAAGAAATCCAAGGTTTTTTTTTTCTTCAAATAGTTGCACATAAAAGTCAATTCTTGTGATATTTTGAGTCATGTCTTGTGAGACTCTGGGAATGGTAAAAATGAATCACAGTGCAAATGCAAAGGCTACATGTATCCAAAATCAATCATACTGTCACACAGACTTTTCAAGTACTGTATGATGCTATAGCAATCAGACTGTGCATGACCGTGATGATGTAATCACAACCTTAGGAAGTTTGCCAGGATAATAGCTCATATAAATAAAACCTGATGCTATGGCCACGTTATTGTTGAATTCTGTGGTAACTGATTTTGATTATTCTTTTCTTTTTAGAATTTTTTCTTCATTTTCAGCTGAATATGTATTCCTTAAACGAGTATGCCATTAATGGTTTGCGAAAGCACACATGTCTTGTACAGTGCAGTAATACTATGTAAATTTAAAGGTAATACCTGATAACACTGGTGATCTGTGCTGCTCATGTCAAACGGATGATTTGCTTACCATTATTAGCAGTAAATCTAGACTTATTGACAACTGGACTTGTGCAATTGTCACATCTTGGAGAACTGTTATTACATATGTTTAACTTGACTGATGAGTTAAATAGTGTTAGGCAAACAGCAAATAGAACACATTTAGAAAAGGGTGTGTCTATTGTCTGCAAAGATCAATCAACCTCTATGAAACAAGATTAATGCCACTGACAGTTTTGTAATTCTGGATACAAGTATTCAGCAGTCTGAGGATTCAAAGTGCATAGAAGAAAGGGAAAAAAGGAAAGAAAGAACAAAAGGAAAAAAGTTTACAACAAATAAAGAAGAAAAGGAAACTGATAAATGTCCGTAAAGCAAAGAGAATATATGGTAAAAAGGTCACTGCTTTGTTATGCAACACACAAATTAAGGGAATGATAAATTTTTTCTATTAGAAAACTTCTTTCTACAGAAAAAAAGGCATCATTTTTCCAAAAAGCAAGGGGCAGAGGAATGGGAAAAAAATCAAAATTGAACACGGAAAGATTAAAGAATATTATCAAAGAGAGGAGAAAGATGGACATTGACAACATGGATGAAGCTGTGGATATACAAAGCCATCTGGATGAGAACTGTATACTTGCAAATGTAATAATCAATGAAATAGTGGTATCAATAAGACTAATGGTGATAACAATCATTCCCTTATGACAATTGATAGAGCAGATATCACTGAAATAGAAGTTGAAGATTCTTTAGATGTGCTCAGGAAAGATATTCTTGTAATTGGAGATTCAATTATTAGAGGAAATGATACTTACTTTTGCAGAGAAGATAATGAATTTTGAATAGTGTTATGCTTGCCAGGGGCAAAAATACAGGATGTGAGGCAGGCCTTAGAATGCCTTAATGTAATGAAGTATGGATCTATTTTTATTCATGTCGGTAGAAATGATCTCATCCACAAAGACTCTCTAACTCTTATTAGAGGACTTACAGACCTCTTAGATAGCATAGGTTATACAGATGTTGGGACCTATTTTCACAAATTGCATATATAAAGGAGAATCATGTCACCATAA
Organism: Protopterus annectens; assembly: GCF_019279795.1. NCBI lineage: Eukaryota > Metazoa > Chordata > Ceratodontiformes > Protopteridae > Protopterus > Protopterus annectens. Next base: position 255,668,595 of record NC_056750.1, on the reverse strand, counting down.
ATGAAACGATTTTTTGGGTAAATACCTACATGAAAAAATGTCCTGTTTAAAAAAAAAAAAAAAAATGGAAACGTAGAGCATCTGAGCCTAATTTTGGGCGCACACATGTTCAGACAGGGTGGCGTGCACTTGTCAAGATCAGGGAACAAAATTGTTCCAGCAGATTTTTTTTGCAATATTTGATGAACACAAGGCAGGATTTTGCCAAGTTGAAATTTTAATAACAATATTTGATACATCTCTAAGGGTTGTTAATGCTAGGAGCATTAATAATACAGCTTTTTTTGGAAAATGTGCTATATTCCCACAGGATTTATTTATTAATTGACATTTGTTGACCGGGAAAGTCCACTGGGTCAGAAACCCATTTTCAGTGGAGGCTCAGGGAGAAAAATGCCACAGGTAATCAAATATTATACAGAACAAATACAAAGTGAAAGAGATATACATATATTAGCATAGGGTGGGGAGTAATGGTATATAGTTAATACATAATTGTCAGACTGTATGGACACACAACACACTTTCAATCACAAGAAAGTAATAATCATTAGTAAATTGTACATATAGGTAGGTGAAACAGTCATATAGAGGCGGAAGAAATATAACGGGGTTAAAGAGTAGTATCTGTGTAGTTAAGTGTGTGAAGTTAAGGGGGCTTACACTGTATTTCACAGGTACAGCTGGGATTATTTAAATAGTGGGTTTTTAGTGCAGCTTTAAAGGCTATTAGGTAGTCAAGTTGAGTAATGTATGAGAGAAGGCTATTCCATAGTTTGGCAATGTTGTAGAAATATAGGCATTGTCCTGCTCTTTTGTTGGGTTTAGCTATATTTAAAAGTGTCCTTTCTGAAGACTGGTGAGTTCTAGTTGGGGTATATGTGTGTAAGATTGACTGGAGTGCAGGACAGCTATCAGTTTTGAAAATTAGCTTATGAGCAAGTGTTTGAGTATAATAGAGATAGTGGTGAAATTCAAGCCAGAACAGGTTTGAGATAGCTTTGCAGTGGTGTGAGTGGCAAATTTTGCTATCTTGTAGTAGCAAGATTGCAGCTTATTACTGATGGATGTATAGAGGCTGGTGAAAATGGGGCTTCCATAAAAGAGGGATGGGATAAGCAAAGTGTTTTTTAGTTTTATCTTACTTTGTTTACCTAGGTAGAGTTTGTCAGTATAGTTTGTTTGTGAAACATGGTTAAGGAACAATGACTGTAAACCATTTCTGTCAGGTATAAATGTATTTACTGTAACAGACATTTTAACAAAAAATCGGGTGGAGGTGTTATGATAGGGATTAAAGATAGTTATGAGAATTCTGATTACTAAATGTTCAATGATGACTTTAATACTGTAGATTGTGTAACTGTGACAATAAAGACAACCCTGGAACATATAAGTATTGTTGGAGTGTATAGACCACTGAAAACAGGTGCTGATGACCCAGAGGAATTCATACATTTCTTGCATGAAACACAAAGAGAAAGAAGAATAATGGCTGGGGACATTAAATTTACCAGAAATAGACTGGAATAATATTGATGCAACAATATTAGTAAGGACATTTTTCACAATGTATGTTCAGGAACAATTGCTTCAGAGTGTAAAAAAAAAAAACTACCACGGGATGGAGCGTATTTTAGCATTGTTTGTGTTCCTAAATAAATTAGTGCTGTTTCATGTGAAGTTTTACCACCATTGATGTGCAGTGATCATGGAGTTATTCCAAAATGAAATCTCAACCAATGCACAGAAGATTAATAACAGATTATATGAAAAGAAAACAGGCACTGTGTAAAACTAATTGGAAAGGTGTTCAGTGGAAAAAAGCAGAAGTGTGAAAAGATTTGAAAGAGAAATTGCTTGAATGCAAAAAGTAAACAAAAATGTTTAATATCCGGATCTAGGCACACAATGTCAGGAAAATATATTTCCATAAGATCACGGTACTTTATTAAGGTGAGTGACAAGAAATATAAGAAATAGAAAGAGGTCGAACTACAACTTTGAAAACTGAAGTAAACAACCTGGGCAAACCATAGTGTGAGATAAGATCAAGAAAAAATTAAATAAGTTTTATACAAAGGCATTAAGCATAAAGGAAGCCATTTTATAGATACATAAGATGAAAAAGGATTAAAAAGATACAAATTTATAAGCTGTGCAGATTCTAAAATTTACTCTCAGACACAACAGATGATAGATATTATTGCAAAATTTTATTCACAACAGTTTGGTTCCACAAAGGGGGTGATAAGTTGTCCTAGTGACATCCAGGTAACCTCAGATACTGAAATCAAATGATATTACATTGAAAATGAGTTATATAAACTGAATCCAAACAAAGCACAGGGAGGAGACAGAATTAGTAATAACTGGAGAACACTTCAGCAGGAACTTACAGTGCCATTATATCTATTATTCACTAGATCATATAAATACAGGGAGATTCCTCAAGATTGAAGACATACAGTTATTAAACCTGTCTTTAAGGGAAAGGGGAGTAAGACAAACCTAGAGTCACAAAGACCCTTAAGTCTATTTTTGTGTTGTGGAAAAAGAATGGGGAAGGTAATATTGGATAAGTTATTGTCAGAATTGGAAAGGTTGGGACTTGAAACCATATATTTTTTATTTTATTTATTTATCATTTGTTGACCGGGAAAGTCCGACTAGGTTCCACAGAGCCTGTTTTCAGCGGAGGCCCAGGGAGAAATGCTCCAGATGCATGTCTTTGGAATGTGGGAGGAAACCAGAGTACCCAGAGGAAACCCACGCGAACACAGGGAGAACATGCAAACTCCACACAGAAGGCACCCCAGCCTAGAATCGAACCGGAGAACCTCTTGCTGTGAGGTAACAATGCATATCAACATGCATATGTTGAAAATTGATATATTACCACCTGTAACATGATGTTCTATAACAATATAATAGACTATAAATAAACATTTGTGGTGTGGTGTAATTTATACAGATTTAACTTCAGGAATTGATAGGCTCATACACAAAACACTGATCAATAAATTAGAATAACTAGGTTTCGATGTACTTTTGATAAGATGGATAGCTACATGGCTTACAAATAGGACATGGAAAGTATCATACAAGAAGTGGACAGGTGAAATTCTTGGTTACAGGGTGTTCCACAGGGCTCTGTCCTAGGCCCACACTTGTTTAGATTGCATCTTTCATATCTATCTTTTTCATCTGAGGTGTACCACAGTCTGTGCAGATGACTTGAAACTTGGTAAACTGATTACATTCGTTACAGATATATATTGGGTAAACTGATTACATGTGTTACAGATACAGTATGTCTGCAAAAGAAGTTGACCAAATTGACCATTTGGTCACAGGATAATAATATGCTGATAAATACAGCAAAAATTAAGCATATGAGATTTAGGAGACATAAATTGAAAGATGACTATTTAATACAGCACACACTGATTGAAACTGTAGATTACTTTAAGGACCTGGGTATATTCGTAAATGCAGCTATGAGTTTTTCTAATCGTATCAACCAATTGGTTAATGTTATTTACAGAACTATAGGCTGCATAAAAAGATTTATAAAGTCTAGGAAATCAGAGATGATGAAGTCATTGTTTATAAAGGTTACATTTAACCCAAACTTGAGTACGGTATAACAATATGGAAACCTTATAAGAAAACAAGTTTGAGTGAACTGGAAAAGTACAGCAGAAATATATAAAGGGCATCCATGGATGTGAAAATTTAAGTTATGAAAGACTAAAATATCTGAACTTGTACAGTGTTTCATATAGCTATTTAAGAGGAGACCTTATTCAAGTATGTAGAGCATTTAGAAGGAACTACCTTTGGGAATGTTTGGAGTTATCCAAAAGTAGAAGAGACGCATCAGACAACCTATGTAGAAGATTCTATAGGAATGATAAGTGTACTAATTGGTTCTCAGCTGATGTGGAACAGACTACCGAATTACAGTAACCTCTCAGTTAATCGGAACTCAAGCAACCAGAACTCTCAACAACTGGGGGAAAACAAATCAATGAAATACAGTACAATTTTCATATGTTTCACTTTGTCCCCCCCTGCAGAAACATACCTTACATCTTTAGAGTTTTAAAAAGGAAGCTAAGAATAAATTCCCTCTCTCCTCAACATAACAAGTAAAACCAAACAAATAGTATAGAGTATAGTATTAGGCAAGCCTATTTTTAATAGTAACTCTCAAGCAACCAGAAACTACAGTTATCCAGCATCTACCAATCTCCATGAGGGCCGGTTAACAGAGTTTACTGTACATTAAAGCAAGTACTAGTTTAGATATTTTTAAGACCAGCCTGGACACTTATTATGGGAGGAACTGTTTTGGTATATTGGCAGACTAGATGGGCATTAATGCCTGTGCTTGAAATATTTGTATGTATGCATGTACACTAGTGATTCATGCTGCCATACATATAGCTGAACACGAGACTAAGAGAACAGAGAACTTAGGTGTCATTGAGAAAAAGTTACAGCCATAACCATGTATGAACAGTATGTCACTGCTGTAAAGAAATACAAGATTCATTATATCTGTGTTGATCTGTAAGGTCTGAATAAAATTATTAAAAGAGAACATCGTCAATTTCTTACCTTTAGGAGTCTATACGAAACAGAGAGAGTGTTGCCAGTCTGTCCTGATAACTAAGATTTTTGAGACCACTGATCTTTTTAGTTAAGAGTTTCTGAAGTCTCTCAGGTTGAGTGGTATATGCCAAAAAGGGGTATTATATTCAATAATTAATATGATGAGATACCAGTAAAGGGGAAATTATATATTTTTTCCAACTTAGAGGAATTGTTTTTGGAAATTATATGCCAGACAGAAGGCTTTACAAAACTACTGTGGAGACATAAAGTTGTCTGATTAGAGATTGTGTTGTCTGTACGGTATGGTGTGATTAGAGAGTGTTAAATAGTTTATTTATATAGATATTCCAACATGGGATTTGTTTCTAATTTTCTCATTATATTTATCAATACAATTATGTAAATGGAAGTAGAAGTCCGAGGCATAGGCAACAACATTTGCCAATGTGGCCAGTAGTAGGAAGATGAGGAGAGAGAGAAGGAATCTCAGTGGGAACAAGAATAAAAGAGCAGAATGCACACAAAGATATTATGAGTTTCTACAGGTAGATTCCCCTTAACCTGCAGCAGTTCCTCTTGGTTTGCTAGCTTAGAGGATGCTTGCTGTGCAGCCGGCAGTTTGCCTGACAGCCATCCACCTGCACCCAGAAAATCTAATAAATTATATAAGGTTCCCCCAGACCCACCAATGTCCTTTTTTCATACTTTAGGTCATCTGCAGTAATTTCTCTGACAAAACCATTTTCTGTTTAACACCTTACAGTAGCAATTCCTGTTCCACCTGACAAGAATAGAAAAGCCTTTGATGGGTTTGGAAAGAAAAGTTATATTTTTTCCAACTTACCCTTCAGAACAGTGAATTGTCAGTCTTAGACATCTAAGTTTCTGCTAGCTTCCTTTGACAACATGAGAACATTAATTACCAACTTACCATCTTCAGAGATTAACGCACTTGTGAATTCTTTAGTTTATCCTATGTCTCGGGTAACTAAACATGCCCTAAAATGCTCTTACAACACTGCTGATGCTGTTTCCATAACAGCTGGCACAATCAGTGATGAGAAGTTTAGCCTGGCTGCATTCTCAGAATTTACTAGAGGATGTCTAAGCTGAGATCCTGAATGCTCCTCTGGATAAAGAGGTATTATTTGGTACTACCTCTGCTGAGGCCCTCGAACAAGATCATGATAGTAGAACATTAAATCTGGGTGTTACCCAGATTTGTCAACCCTCCATGGCAAATAATAATAGAAAAGCAAAGCACAGGCAAGCAAAATTTCAGAAAACAATGACAAGGAGGTTAAAACAGAAGGGAGGGTCCTCCCCAAGCCAAGGACAATCTATGAAAGCAGGTTCACTTTATGCCCCATCTTGTTTTTCTCCATTCCCACCCTGGCAACTAAGTACAGATTTCTCAAACTCTAGGCCTTCACTTTCCTCTGTAGCACCAGATAACTTCAGACACTTGGGTTCTGAGAATCATTCAAAAGGTTACAACTGGCAGTGGGGTTTTCTTGCTCCTTTCCTATGGAACCCTCTTCACCCAGCTAGTGAAACCCCCTTTTTCCTCAAGTTCTGGATCAAATGCTATCTGAAGATGTGATAGAACCTATTCCTCCAGATCAAATAAAGAAAGAATATTTCTGATGCCAAAGAAAGAAGGAACAGACCTAGAGCTGTCTTTTCTAAACCTTCACATCAAGATTCAAAAATTAAAAATTGTCTTTTTACAGTCTCTATTACCTCTCTCATTCCTCCTCTTAGTTTTTAGTAACTCTAGATTTACAAGATGCTTGTCATCATATTCCAGTTCTCAAGGATTTCAGGTGCTTTTTAAGATTTTCTGTGTCTGGTTTTCATGTTAATTTATCTGCTTTATCTTTTGGATTGTCCTCAGCTCCAGGACTGTTTACAAAGTGCATTGCACTTGTAGCTCACTGTAGGTTACAGGACATTCATATCTTTCCATACGTAGATGACGTCCTTATTTTTGCAGATTATTTCATGAGCTAGCAGTAATCTATTTCTTGGGTAAAGAACCTTTTTCTCAATCTGGGATTTCAAGTGAACCCAGAGAAAACCTCTTTCACTCCATCTCACAGGATAGTATTTCTAGGGTGTTTATATTACGTTATCAAAAGATGAAAATAGCGAATGCTACTTCATCACCCCCAAAACATCTAAACATGAAAATATCGAACATTCAGAACAGCGATTTTATTCCCCATGGAAAGAATTCGCTGCTCTGAAACACATACACACAACACAAGCACATCAAACAAACAGCAACCACACACATACACTTAAATTCCTGCATCTAACGCTACACTAAATTAAACATACACTACTATCTACCCACTTACCTTAACCCAGACCCTAACCCTAAGGTCTGTCACTATCGCACACTCGCCTAACCAGTGCCCTAACCCTAACTCACTTAACCCGCCCCTAACCCTAACGTACAAACAATCACACACTTACCTGAACCCAACCTGTAACTTTCCATCACAGCACTAAGAATAGCAAAGCCCCAGAAATGGCCAACCAAATTCTTTACCGAGGAAAGAATTTGCTGTTCTGCAGCTTCGCTATTCTTAGCATTTGCTGAATAGTGTTTGATATCAGAACATTCAAAGTTTTAATACTTCGATGTTCTGATATAGACCCTTTCTAGGATGCCCCCTAGATATATCTCTCATGATGGCTTTTCTTTTTCAGGGCAAAGTAGAATCAAGGAGCAGTTTCTAATATTTTCTAACCAAACTCTGACAACTGTCAGGGAATACCACAGAATTGTAGGTTTCATGTCTTTGACACTTCTTATGATTCCTTTACCCAGACTGCACATGAGGAAAATTCAATGGTTCATCAAATCAGTTTGGATTCAACAACAGCAAACTCTGTCATTTCAGATCCCAGTGCTGGGGTTTGTAAAAAGTATGATACCATGGTGGATGAATCAGTTGCATCTCAACCCAGGTCTCCCTTTTTCGCTTTCAGCCCCTACTCAGTTTGTAACCACAGATATCTCAGGCTTTGTTTGTAGGGCTCATTTCTGCCTGCAAATCCTGATATTTTATGACTTTATGTCTCTCTGTATGCAAGACACTGTAGTCACTGGGTGTGGCAATTTCAATGATCAATGCTTTTTTTGTCTTCTTTTCTTGGAGCACTATATCCAGTTTTCTAGCATCTATTTTTTGAACTGTTGGTAATGGATGATCCCTTGTGATGTAGACATCTTCATTTTCTATGATGCTTTGCAGCTCATGTTTCCTGTATTTTTCAGCCACTTCAGTACCATAATGTTTGCACAATCCCCAGTGCAACAGTCTTGCCACATTATTATGCCTTTCAGTATACAGTTCTTCTGCCACTAGTATATTGCAACCAGCAACAAGGTATGCAACTGTTTCCAATTCAGTTTTACAAAACCTACATTTGTCTGTTTCTCCCACATGTTCAATGGACTTTGTAAACCAACGTGTATGTAGCCCACTATCTTGGGCTGCCACTATTAATCTTTCATCGCTTGGTTTAAATTTGCCTCTCCTTAACTATTCCTGCATTCATTCCTGATCAACATGAGTTTCTTCCAGAAGTTTTCTATACTTTCAAGTATATTTATGCATTTTCCACATTTCTTGCCTTCTCATTTGGTCCTTCACCTTATATTCTTGCTTTTGTTTTTTTGGTACATTCAGTTGCTGCCTAATTTTTATCTACTTGTGGTTTGATTTCCATTCCTGCTTGATGCCAATATGCTTCTGCTACCCTAAGCAGGGAAGTCATCTTAGATTTATCCTCCTCATGTTTCAAAACTTTCACTACATCTGGATCTTGTGAGGTCAGCAGATATGTATGCAGTCCCATGACTGCAGATCTGTACATGCAATCAATTTCAAGGACGCCCATCCCTCCTTCAGAACGGGAATATATAATCTTGGTATGCACTGATTTTTATAAATCATCTGGTAAGCATGAAGCATCCTTGTTTTCCTATCTAATCTCTCCAACACGTTTTGGGGCCAGTCACTCACTCCAAAACTGTAAGTTAGGACAGGAAGAGCAAATTGGTTTATAGCTTGGATTTTGTTCCTAGATGTCAGTGCTGTTTTCAGCATTAATTTAAGTCTTCCAAAATACTCCTTACTAAGTTTTATTCACATTTGTTCATGTTTTATTGTTGCTCCTTCATTAATTCCCAAATATGTATGCACTCCTTCTTGCTCAAGTTCTTTTATATCACATTCTTGTCCCAAACTGATGTTTTCCTGGTGTTGCAGTTTTCCTGCTTTGAAGGTTGCTTTTGCACATTTATCAAGACCAAATGACATTCTTTTATCATCTGAAAAAGTTTTGACAACTTGTAGTTGTGCTTTCAGTTCCTCATCTGATGAGCTATGCAGTTTTAAATCATTGGCAAAGAGAAGATGAGAAGTCTTTACACTTTGTTGTTTTCTAGGAGCCAAATTATAGCCATGGCCTAAGGTGTTAAGTAGACACCTTAATGGGTTAAGGGCAAGGCAGAATAGCAGCAGTGACAGAGAGTCACCCTGGAATATCCCCCTTTGAATTTTTATCCCTGCGATAATAATTTGTCCTTTATCATGGCTTAGTTGCAAATTGGTCTGCCACTGTTTCATGGTCACTATAATGTAGTCAATCAGTGTAGGGTGTATCTTATACATTTTTAAGCACTCTTTTATCCATGAATGTGAGATACTATCAAATGCTTTTTTGTAGTAAATCCATGCCATACTTAGTTTTTTCCCATTTTTACAGTTCTCCACTATGACTTTATTTAACAACAAATGATCCTATGTTCTATATGACTTTCTTTTATTGCTCTTTTGTTCTACTGCCATAATTGAGTTTTCTTCTAAATGATTTTAAATTCTGTTGGCATCAATTCCTGTGTATAGTTTTGTCAGAAGGCAAGTTATTGGTCTATAGTTTTTAGGGTAGCTTTCAGGTTCACTCTTAAGTAGGAGTTTTTTTCCTGTTGTTAACCAGGTTGGTGTCTGTTTGGGGTGTGCATATAAATACTTCTTGCTCATGGCCAAATCTTCATGCAAAGATGTTAATACTTTCAGGCAAAAGTTAGGTACTGCATCTGGGCCTGGGATTTTCCAGTTAGAGGTGTTTCTTAATTTTGATTCAATCTCTCTGGCTGTTACTTCATCCCATTTCATATCCTGTACCTTTAAACCTCTTATTCTTTCTTTTACCTCTTCCATCCATTTAGCATCTTTATGTTCCACAGGCTCTTCATAGATACTTCTCCAAAATGTATCTATTTCTTCTTTTTTTGGTAGTCATTCAGTTCCTTTTACCTTATTTCTCAGTTTTCTATAAAACTTTTTGGGTCATCAATAAATTGTTTATTTTGTACTTTTCCTCTATATTTATCTGCGTATCTTCTAAGTTTTTCCACCTGTGCTGAAATTTTTAGTTTGTTATTTGCAATAGTGCATGATAGATCCTGGTCTGTTCCAATACTGCACATTGCTTTTATCGCAGCTATCTATCTTAGTATTTTTATTGATCTGTTCCCTCTTCTATAGTCTTCTAACAGTGACACTTCTTGCCTCAACTGCTTTATAGTTTTCTCTATTCGATATTTCCACGATGGTATTCAGTTTCTCCCCTTCCTTTCCCTCACTACCCTGTGTTCTTGTGGTAGAACTTTATCAGTTATTAATTTAGCTGCATAGTAATACATCCTGTTTATTTCTGTTATATTGCAGTGGATCTCTATGAACAGTCCGAATGACTGTGTTCATTTGTTTTATCAGACTTCTGACTTTTTGGGTTTTATTAACCTTCTGCAGTCTATTTCTTTCATTGCTCTTGATATATCTATGTCTATTAAATCAAGCAACACTTCTCTTAGCTCATTTTCTTCCAAACTGAGGGCACATCCCTTGTTTTCCAGTTCTTGCGGGCATTCTATAAAGGGTTCTATAGCATCTTCCTGTGGCACAGTCTTCAATTTCATCCTGTGCCATCCGTTGCTATGTCATATGGGAACTCACTGGCCTATCACTCCTCAATATTGACTGCATCAGAGTTTCCACAGCTTCCTGTTCCTTCTCTTCCTGTCTAGCTTCAAGGGAATATTTATAGTGGTTTCCTGTGGAAGGCTCCTAATTATCTTCATATGGCACCTGACCAATTTCTTCCTGTTCCACTGGTTTCCCTTTAATTTGGATATCCATTACTCAATCCTGTTGTGGTGCTTTTTTAGATTTTCTACGCCTAATCCTTCACTTTGCAGATATTCCATAAACCTCAGTTTCTGTTTCTTTAACTTCTCCATTACTGATCTCCTTTTCTACTTTTCTTTTCCTCTTTGACTTCTTATTTTTTGTGTTTTAAAGTTTTCCATATTTGGATTCCTATGCCTGTATTTCTCTTCAAATATCATTGGTGGTGCTCGTTTTGTATTGGTTAGTTTTCCTTTCTCCTTTGCATAAATATTATACCATATTAAATCTCTTTTTCTTTCCCATGTTCATATTTCTTCTTCAGATGTTTCCTGAGCTTCCTATTTTTCCCTGCTTTGGGGACTCACTCCATCCTGCTGTGATGTAACCTGTGTTAGACTTTCTACACCACATCCTTCACTTCACAGGGACTGCATAACTTCAACTTCTATTTTTTAACTTTAACTTCTACTTTACTAATCTTCTTTTCTACATTCCATCTTTGTGATATTATTTTTTTTATTGCAAATTTTCCATATCCGGATGCCTTTGCCTGTATTTCTCTTCAAATATCTTTGGGGCTGGCTTCTTTATCTTGATTAATTTGGCTTTTTCCTTTGCATAAATATTGCAGCATATCAAATCTCTCTTTCTTTCCCATGTCCATATTTCTTTTTTATACTTTTCAAATATCTCTTGGTTTTGTTGTTTATATTTTCGCACTTCCTCAGATGTTTCTTTTTCCAAACAGATCAAGGTTTCTTGATCTATATACCGTTTTTCACAAATCTGTTGTATTAATGAACACAAATTTTCATTTGAAGCTTCTGGAAGTTTTTCTTGTGGAAGTATTTTTCTTTCCTCTAATTTCTCTCTCATTTTATATATGTTATGTCTTGAAATTCTGGACTTTTTGCATAATAGTAACAGTACATAATTTCTTTCTTATCCTCAATAGTCTACTCTGTTGTCTTTATGGCTCAGTTTTTGTGATTTTTATGGACTGCTACTTCCTTCTACAACAGGGAGGGGCATCCTTCCCCTGGGCGTGGCCCCATTGTAGTAATGTTTCCCTGTTTTGAGGATTCTACACTGTCATTTTTTCCAGTCCTGGCACCAGTGTGTCTACCAGGATTGGATACTTTTTTATCCTGGGTCTTGTGCACCCAGCTATCTTTTCTGTTTTTTCACCTACTTCTCTCCATGATATATGCTATATAAATTCAGTCTATATATCAGTGTCGCCTTGGTGAAATTTTGTGAAAAACAGGGTCCATCTCACGAAGGTACTCACCAAGACTTGAGGATGAATTCAGTTTCAACACTGCTACTCTCCTTTGCTTGCTGACTTTTTATCTCTCCATTCGGACCTTCTGTCTCCCTTCTTGTTCCATATGAATGTGGAGATGAGTCTGTTAATCATTTCAAAGTATTTATTTAGGATGCAGTAAATAGAATTAATAAAAAATAAAATGTTTTAGAGAAAATCTTCATCGTAGTAATGGATATTCTTGCTAGCAAATTAAATTTAAATGTGTTTCAGCTTTCCAGACCTAGTCTGATTTTATTTTTCCCCTAGCTATTTGAGTTTAGTCAGTGATATATTTATGTCATTAGCTAGTTATTAATTCAGGATACTATTTTGACCACTCAGTGGAATGATTTCAATTTAACAAGATATATTTTATAATTCACAGATTTACTATATTCTTCAGTCACGTGTAAAAGGTGTGGTAGAGATCTTGCTGGCGTTTGAAAATATAGCAAAATATTGTCTAGAAATTAATTGAAGAATTTTATCATTGTCAAATAGAGATTGTAGAGAATGTTTTAAAAAAGAAAGGTTCAATTGATAAATAGATGCAGAAGCAAAGAGTACACCTGTCCCTGTATCAGTGGATATTTTTTATAAATTAAGTTCTACTATTAATTCAAAAGTAATTGGAGGCCAAATTGTACAGGATTTTGATAGCTCGCAAGAAACAATTCAGAAACAAGTATGTATGAATGTATTTAATACTTTGCCTAAGAAAGGTATGTAAATGCAATCAAATGATTTTCTCACATCTAATGGAAAAATATCCTGTTGGTTATCTGTATGGGAATTACAGCATAAGCTTATTTCTAACACAATATTATTATTCTGAGCCTGTCATGACTCCATATATCCTAACCAGAACTTAGATATGATGTGATTGGCAATAATCAAAATCATCTGGCCAATGAATGAGAAAATGTTTAAACTGAGATTGATTAATGAGATGTGGCAAAATATTTTGATTAACAAAGGGATTGAGTTAGGTTTAGGAATAAAGACGGTCTTCAAATGATTCATATATTTATCATTTGTCTCATTATGTTTAATATAATTGTAAAATTTGTGGAGAACTGGAGAGATTTTCTGTTTGAATCTTTTATAGGAGGCTACATTAATCCATTCTGGGCCATAAGTTGCCATTTCAACTTCTTCTGAAGAAAAGTCAGAATCTAATTTTGAGATAAATTGTTCAAGGATTATATTTAGATAAAAGCAGATGTATACTGATCTATGTCCATAGAATTTATATTTGGGTTAGTGAATACATATTTTTTCATACACATGATAGAAAGCATTAACATGATATTATTATTTTGAGCCTGTCATGACTCCATATATCCTAACCAGAACTTAGATGCGATGTGATTGTCTTCAGAGTATGTATAAAAGTATTAATATCTTTGTTTCAGAAAATATTGGCTCCATGGTTTAAATCCAATTGACTCATTAGGGGTTTATAAGGAAGTGACTGTTACTCTATATATCTTGCTTACATTTTAGATTTAAATTACAATAATTTCAAAACATGAAGTGATTTTAGTTTATAATTTTTCATCAGCTAGTACTAGATATTTTTCCAGATTGTTGTTGAGCTATACTTCATTGCCTAATTTATAATTTGATTTCTCAGGCTGCTGATTTGTTTTATCTGATTACATTTTATTTAAGAGGTTGGCAGATTAATCCCCTTAAAATGGATTTGAAAGCAACCCACTTAATATCATTTGGCCATTTTAAGTCTTCATGTTTTGTAAAGAATGATTATTTTAATGATTCGGTTTGTTCTGTAGCCTCTTTGTTGTGTAAGAGATTCATGTTTAATCCCCAGTTTGACCATGTCCATTGGTCATGTTGCACACTAATTTTAAACATATTAAGAAATGGTCTGGGAATGACCTATGTACTGCTCTCTAAGTGAACTGAAATTTTATAAACAATTTTGATATGTGAAGGAAGTCATTCCTGACTATGTTTTATGGAACAATGAAAAAAATGCAAGTTATTTACCTTCTGGTTAGTCAGACTGATAAGAATTAAATAAACCACAGCCTTGAACTATATCTTTTAATAAACCTGCATCTCTGTTTTCACTCAAAGTAATAGTTTCTTCTTCATCTAAAGTAGAGCCTAAAGTCAAATTCCAATTGCTTATCTATTATAATTACTGTAACCTGTTAAAAACTGAAAAGGCTAAAGAAAAATCCTGATTTGTCCTGACAACATGCATGTACAAAGACCTAAACCAGGGGATTTGATATTAACAGATATATTCCAAAAGTACAAGCCTGCCTTTATTATCAGTTGGCCTTCATTAACTTGCAGACAAAGATCTCTCCTTATGAAGATTGTCACTCAACATCTGTTAATTAATTTATCAAAGATAAAAATGCAAGAGGGGTAATTCTTGTGCATGTGAGTTTTTTGGATAAGGCAAGTATTGGCTTCCATCTTGTAAAGTGGATGCCAAAATGATTTTGTTTTGGAGGAAAGTTGGATGCCATGTAACTTCCATGAGGAAAATGTTAATTCCATGAAGACCTCCTTAGCATCAATAAGTTAGAAATAACTATTTATGCTTACCAAATTTTACACTTTGCAAGCTTCTTCAGATACTGGCAAAATAATAAGGCATAACTGTTCAAATATCAAGTATGCACTATATCCTTTGTAAATCCAACATGGAGAATAGCTATAACCTTGATAGCAATGATAACTTTAGCTAACTCTGCCCAGAACTTACTTCTGTACCTCCCTAAACTGCCTGGCTGATCAGTCACTGAGAGCTAAGTAAAGCCAGACCTAACTAAACACAAAAACCTTTTCAAATCTATTAACAACCTGATTGTTACAATCATCAAGAAAAAAATGAAGAGCCTTCACAAATCACAGGCTGTCCTACCCCAGTCAACGTTATGAGAAAATGTAAAGTTTTATCGTTGCATATTGCACAAAGAAAGAACATTTTGAAATATTCAGGAAAAATGACATTATCCTAAGCACTGCTCAAACATATTATGAATAAAGCAGTGGTAATGAAACAAACATTTAGATCAGATCCCATTTCTTATTTGCATATTAAAATACTAGGTTGCAAGGTGCAATGAGATTTTTCTACATCCATCAAAAAGATCTTATATTTTTCAAAGAAATTAGGCATCCAGTGTCAGCTTTCAACCGGCAACTAAAAAGCAGACAAAGAAACAGTTTTTATCAAATTAGAAATTATTTCTAATGACATCAGTGTTTTGTCAAAGGATGTATAATAAATGGTTATGCAGGAGTAGTAGATGGCACATACATATTTGGTACTCTGGCATTTGTAGTACTTATATTTTTTCTGTGCATAAACCCACTATATCACCAGCGTGGTTTCAGTTCATCCAGTCACATTTGGTAGAAAGTAAAAAGAAATGAGAGTTCAGTCTGTGATGGTAATTGATATCAATAAACAGACTTGATCATTAAAGTTCTTAAGCATTTTAGAGCTGCTATGCTCCCTATATTTTGCAATTTCTTCATATATGGAATAATAATTTGGTTATTTCTAGACCATGTTCACGTTTTGCCAAGAAATGTTTCAAGGATATGGGGCAAGAGTATATATATATATGGCTTATAAAACCCAATGAATTAACTTTTGAAAGCAATAGCAGGAATAGGGAGTCATTTGACTTGCAGTTAGCTGCTAACTATTTTGGTAACTGCCGAGACTGACTGTAGATTAAAATGTAAAACCAGACCTCTTTAGAAAAAGACATTACTAGAAGATAATGTGCTAAAGAAGATTTAGGATAGAGAAGAAGAAGGCAAGAGGAAACATCATCCGGCAAAGAGATGGATGGATTGTGTGAGAGAAGACCTGTGGACATCGGAATTATCAGTACAAGAAGGTAGGAAAGTGGTATTGAACTGAGAGAGAAGGCAACAGTTGACAAAGCACCTGACCCCATGTAGATAGATGGGGAAAAAGAGGGTTGATGACGACAATGATGATGATGATGATGGATGTGATATAAACAGGAAAGAACTGCAGTTGATTTCAGTCTGTGTTAAAATTGCTCCAAATCAGTACAATGTGCCTGATAAGAGGGGAGATGGCTTCAAGTAAAGATCGTCAGTAGGTAAGTAAACAAAGTACAATTTGGACCCAACAGCATAATGGGAACATACACTGCTGTCCTGGGTATGGGCTTCCAGCATAAATTCCCCAGCTGGACTGCAAACAAGCCACTTTCTGAGATGAGCTTTTGTCCAAGCACGCCAAGGCACTTGTCTCACTGCTCTCTCTGTGAACCTTAGTGATTTGAGCCACATAGATGGTCTTACTGCCAATACAAAGGGCTATATATTACTCCCGTAGAAGAATTACAGTTAAATTATTTTTTTTCCAGCTAAAGACATATTTATAGACTGCAGTAATGTTGCATAATCTTTATGTATAAATCTACACCATTTACAAAACCAATACTTAAAGGTCCATATCCTCTAACTACTAGTAGCAACATCTAAATTGCACTATAGTAATAGGGACCTTACTGTATAAGCACCTGTGGTACTTTCATGTTTAATAAAGATGTTTAAAATTTGGATTTGTCCCAATGCCATCTCTTAGTTCCTTATTACCTAAAATGATCTTCCAATTATTACAAAAAAAATTCTTAATATTCCATGCATGAGCTGAATACAGCACAATAAAACATGTAAAACTTCTGTTATTTCTCTCCTCCATATTCTCAATATTATTATTCTTATAAGCAATAGTAAGAACAAATGTCGTCACTTGTTCATTGTTTGGCTCTTCACACAAGTGAAACGGTTGATTTATCATATCTTCTTTCAGTGAACATACTCATAAAATTTACAAGCTGTTTCTCAAACATCTTCATCAGAAATCAACTTAGAAAGTCTAATAATGGTATGTCATTAACAGCATTATAATTAACTTGTGGGGGTGATCAGTAATGTAGTGTAAATAGTTATTGGTCATGGTAGGTTTCCTATAAATCCATGAATGTAGAGCATTGTTATCTAAGCTTCCCACTATGTATAAATCTTGGTAACTAATTCCATCATATATCCATTTCCCTTCAAAATGTAAATATTTTGTAGAATTATTCTTATCAGATATAAAATTAATTGTTTTTGCTTCCCAGCCAGAAAATAACATTGTCACTATATCTGATACATCTCTTACCATACATTTTATTAATGTATTTATTAACTTTAATGGACAGGTTGGTGGTCTTGTCCTCAGACCATTTTCAGATGTTGCTCAGGCCAGAGAGGTAGTTACAAATTTCATCATAGTTAACATTCTATGATACAATTCAGTACAATGTGTGTATGATACACTACATGTACAGAGATAAATATCTGACATAAAACAGTACAAATACAGAAACTAGAAATAGTAACATTTCAGCAGTGTTGTAAGAACTATTTTATAATAGAGAAGGACTAGTAGGCAGAATGTACCTATTGTTAACATTATCATACGGACGTTTACACTCATGATTGTCGAGTGCATCATTCGAAGTAAGAAGTAAGGTAGTTTGTACAAGTCTGAGCTAGATGTTTGATGCCACACTTGGCCTGTATTAAATGTGTCACACTTGTATTCTTTATTAAGAGACTGAACTAGTTGCTTTTTGAATGTACTTATTTCCTGTTGTTTCCACGTGTTATGTCATAGGGAGTCCATGCTGTCAGTGCAGCCTTTGAGATGGCTCTTTCGCCTAATATTTTTGTGAAATGTGGTTTAACAATGCAGACCACATAGGCAGTAGTTGGTGTATCTAATAAGTAGTGTGTGTGTGCTGTGGGTGGGCAGAAGGAGCAGTTTAGCAGTGTATATGTGAGACAGTTAAGTAGGAGGGTTTCCCTGGCAGTTATTGGCAGCTATTTAGATTTTCTAGTAAACAACAGTGGTATTCTCTGTGATCATCTAGGATTATGAATTTACAGATCTTGTTTGCCATCACCTGCTGTTTTCATCTTAGTTTTATCTAGTCGTGTACTCCCTTCTTACTGAAAAAATGCAGCAGTTTACTGACCTTACAAAGACTTCTGACACAGTTTAATATTCCAATTTGCTGACTAGCCTAAATGAGGAATATTAAACTGTTTCAGAAGTCTTTGTAAGGTCAATAAAATTGCCTACAGCAAAGTTACCTTTGTCAAGAGAGGTTGCATTGCCATTTGGTTTTGTTAGCAGAGCAGTGTCTGTAGCATGACTAGTACAAAATCACTGCTACATTGTTTTCTGCAAGACAAGAGTATGTGACTAGATAAAACGGAACTGAAAAGAGACACATTAGATATGTAATACCTGTGCTGTAATTGCTTTGTTTTAAGTGCCTTAGGTCTAAACCTCTTACTTAAGGTAGAATCACTCATCTTGTGGATATGAATGCTCTTGGTGCCTTACAATCCATGGTATCACAATATATGGGCTCGGTGCCTTATAATCCATGCCACTACCATATATATGCTCGGTGCCTTACAATCCATGGCACTACCATATTTGGGCTTGGTGCCTTGCAGTAAATGGTACTACCATACATGGGCTTGGTAATAAGTCATTATCTGTGCAAATTTAGGTGAAAGACAATCCATTGAAAGAATGTCCTTGCCTTTAAACATAAACTTAAAGACTGACTTTGTCCTGACATGCCAGAAACTGAAAGGACAATGTGGGTGACCACAGTGAGCAGTTAGGTCTTTAGAAGATTCTGCAAAGACTGAGATACTTCACAGAAATGCTGATCAAAGTCTTTGTAACATAATTATTTGAAAGGCTCACCAAAACTACAACATATTTAGCTGTCGATGTAACTAGAGGGGTGTTTGCCTATTGAGCAAAATGCTAAATTCCTGGTTTGTATGTTGACTTTAGGTACGGATGTACAGTTCTTCCCATTAAAAGCTAAAGCAAACAACAGAGCTCTTATGTTTTGTTTTTGCCACAACAACATGGACCAATATTAAGACTTTACAGGCCTGTCATTAATCTGAGCTCACATCAGCTCAGATGTTAAGCTTACTTGTTTTCCACATATCAGATAGCTGCCAGAACTGCCTACTTCCAAATAAATGATTGGTGCTGCTACATCAGCTGATATCTCAAGCAACTACCTGATATGGTAAACTTTATGCAGTTTTGTGTGGGTATATTACTATATGATCACTGTATTTTTATTTATCATAACTAGGCTGTGGTTGAAAATGAGCTTGGTAAACTAAACAACTTATTGAATACTTAGCAAAAATGTTAGTGTTATTTCCCTTTGTGTTATCAATGTAACATTTAATTATACTATCTTTTGCCACCATGGCCAGGGTCAAGTCTCAAAAGGGCCCCAGGATCAGACATTGTATGGTTAAGAAGTGTGAAATAAATAAATACAAATATTAAACATCTCACAAGTGATAGATCCTATGCAAAATCATGCTATGGATAAAGCTGAAGACTGTCTATGTTTTTATATAGGAGATTAGAGGAAAAGAAAGTTACAGTAAACAACTGATATAAATATGGAAGTAACAAAGCCTGGATTTTTGGAATCACCTTGTTCTTGCACTGGTTAGTGTGGAACCCATGTGTTTATTGTCTGTAGCAGTTACTGTTTATGAGTTTCTACTCCATGTATTGAGAATGATTCTACAGTCCTTTCACAACATTATTTTTGTTCAACAACCAGTGCTTAGCTCTGATCCTTTCTATTCCTTATTAAACATTAGGCTCATAATAATGCTGTATACAAGGCCTTGCTTAACACTATTAAAAATGCAGATAATTTGAACTAACTTAAATATATTTGTAGCAGCCTCTGCAAAAGTTACCACACAGGTTCAAGCAGATATCTGATGCTCTCTATATGTGTAAAGGAAAACAGTTTAGGTTGCAGTTTTTTTCCCCTACAGGGAGACTGGAACTTTTTTTTACTTAGAAATTGTGGGTTGAATATTAACCCAACTGTGCTTTTATCTGCAGTTTATGATATGGTACTCTGCATTATCAAACGTACTTAATAAGCATCATAACCCTGATTAGTCATTGGTAATAATCTGTAAAGTCTACATTAGACTATTTATTTATTAACTTGCCCCATTAGCCACCTTTATGGAACATATTTATGATTATCTGCGCTGTGGCGACCCCTAACCGGGAAGAGCCGAAAGACACAAACAAACAAATTTATGATTATCTGCTACTCTAGGGCTTCCACACCAGATTGCCCACTTTGCCATTGGCCACAGACACACTGCCACTTCTAACATACTCTGAAAAGTCCTGTAATATACCTTTGCATCTTGCTTTGTGAGTTGCCACGTAATGTTTTATCATGCATTACAACATACATTACAGTGGGTTGCAATAGACTGGCTAACTTTAAACTGACTGGTACGTTACCTTTTCACAGCATTATCTCATTTACTAGTATGTCTTTTTAATGTAAAACTACTGAAAGGAAATAACTGTAGACTAAACAAGAAGAGGACAACGGCACATACCAACATCTGAAAGAAACGAGCTTCAAAATTAATTTCTAAGATGACATTTCATCTGAATGCTTGTTTAATGTCCTGGTTATGTGACTGCTTATTTAATTTTCTGGTGATTAGTTTATCTGCTACAATAGGCCTCACCAAATATAAATGAAAACAAATGGACAGCTTTAAAAGAACAAGTAGGAAAAAGGTCATCTAGCCAAAGGCTAGTATTAACAGCTAATCAGTATAAAAAAAGTCTAATACATTTAAATGTAACTGATCACTAGGTCCTTTAGATCATTCAAAATTGCTATGACAAAACTCTTCAGCTTTTTTAGGAAGTAGAGTTAACAGACCCTGGAGTAAATAATGGCATTTACAACAAATTAGCTCAAGGATTTTCCTCACTACTCAACACAGAATTAAACAACCCCAAGATTTTAATACCTCTGAGTGCTATCCTTCTTAACAGCATATACTGCTTCAGCAACTTTGCCGTATTTCTGACAGAATAATGGTCTTTCCACCTTCAGTCTCTTGATCTAAATTAGATTTAGATCTAAATGTCTGTGAGCTGATATTGCACCTGTTTTCTGTGAAAGCCACCATCTCAGTTGTTCTATGAAATCATGGCAGCTTATTTTATGTGTCAACATTGGTTCCCACTGTGGAGTTTTGTGATATCTCTTTTATAATTTAGCATTTTATTTAGTTCCCTTCATCTGCTTCAGTATGATGTTTATTAAAGTAATGGATTATTCCTAATTTTCCAGGCAGCACTGATTTCTAATGTGTCTTGAACCCTCATGAACCTTAGTTGGTAGCAATAGCTGCAAAATAACATTTAGTAAAAAACAAATAGGCTGCATCATCTGAAATTACTGTTCTAAACAAAACTGTTTTGATAACAGTTGCATCACTCACATTTTCCCATTGACGGATACTTTTTCTTCCATTTGAACAGTCACATAAACTAATTAACTAGAAACCTGTTTCTGATGGGCAGTACTTAACAAGTACACATAATTGCTTTGTTGCCTTGACCTCAGAATGATTATAATTTGTTAGATAACAATAATTTATGAGACTCCCAGTAATTGACAGTGAGATATCCAATTAAGTCATGAGCCAGTTTCCTTGACACAGCTGTTGATCAAAATCTTTTTAATTGGAGGCAAGTCAGAGGCATGCCCATGTTGTTGTAAACAGATGACCCTAGAAAGTTTATATAGCAGCTGGAGGACAATGTTTTAACTGTTGTAGGAATTTCAAGAAAACAGATTTTAGTTTTTTTTCTAAATCTTTTTCACTCTTCTAGCTTTATGCTGCCTACAAATTCAGTTAGATTTTTATTTTGTTCTGGGAGTGTTCGGTCAGCAGTATTGTCATTTTTTGAGCATTGTCACAGATCTGAGCAGCTTCTGCACCGTGTAGGGTCACAGATGTGCCTGCACTTGTTTGCAGTTGTGCTGGGCCTCCTAACATCATCTGTAATGGTAGCACATTCTCCTTCTGGCTGTCAGTTAAAGAGCCCAATCCTGCAGGCTTATTATAAGAAGGGAGATATCATCTTTGGTGGGCTTATCCCCTTACATCTGAAATGCTCTGTTCTGAGGGCTACATTTACTGAGCCGCCACCATCAAGAACATGTGACTCGTAAGTTATTCTGTGCATTTTACTTTAAAAAATAACTAATAAACCAGCATATGATGTCATATTTCCAAACTCTGTTACATAGATTAAATATACAACAGTGCTGATGGAGTTGTTTGTCTTTCGCTGTTGCTTAAATAACACTGGCAATAAAAATTGGTACTAGCTGTGTTACTTTTGAGGTTCCTGTTAATGGCAAGAGTCTTTCGCTGAAGTAGTGCCATACATGATGATTTTAATGCATATTAAATATAATGATCTTGGAGAAGGTACACCCATTTTCTGTTTGCTGATTCCATTATCATAGCTATCAAACTGTTGGCACAAGAATCAGAGGTAAAGGCAACAAATAATGGGGGACAAAGACCCAAAGTCAAAGACAGATGTTAGATATTGCCCTTATATACGTCAAAAGTTGTTAGAATGACAGGTTTTACATTAACATGTATTTTCTAAGGGATATGAAGTTTGAACCATTTGTCTGACTGCAATCCTCAATAATATGATAGAAAATCACAGAGTTTATGAAGAAAAGAAAATATTAGGCAAAAGCAAGGACAGTCTGCAAAGTCAGAGGGCTATGCCCTTTACTGACAGATAAAGCAAACATTAGTGATACATTTGTTAGTTTGCTAAACAAAAAATAACAGACAAGCATGTTGAAGCAATGTTTGTTTCCAAGAGTGTTGTCACACTGAGAGAATAACACAGATCGCAGATGTACTACAGTACAAACGGAATGTAGTTATATTATGTACAAGATTAAACCATGTTGATAACATCAAAACAATTAAAGTCACAAATGAATGACACTCAAAACATAAGACACAAGTATATGAAGTTTGCCATGCACTGAAAGGTATCTGGGAATTGACCATAGAAAGGAGAAGATGAGAGTATGCTGAAGGCAGCAGGAGGGAAAGTTGTTATATGGTAAGGTCATATATGCTGCAAATTGCCCAACAAGGAAGATAGTGACTAAACGGTACTCTGGGGACCTCAGGTCCATCTGGTGTCAAAGAGTGGCATTCTTATAGGTGGTACTGGTGTCCTGACTTAATACAACCTGGAACAAAGAAATCCAGACTTCAGTGAGCAAATGAGAAGCTGATATGGGAAACATAATCCTGGAATAGTGAGGGGATCTGTATTTAACAGGAAGATCAGGGAATACACAATAGACAGCAAGCTTCTAGGTGAGGGAAGAAGATTATTTAAAAAAAAGAAGCTGTGGAAGTTAACTCAAGGATCCTTTTAAACTAACATGGAGAAAGCAGAAATGTTTGCGATTTCTACAGAGTGGCAGTTTAGCACAGAAGATTAAGGGTATGAGCTGCTGATGACATTCTGACAATGCCATTGGTCTCAATTTATGTACTGTGTGGCACTGGGTCACTCTGAAAAGAGCCACATGTGAATAGTGGGTTTACTTAATTAACAAATAAGTTAAAAAATGTATTGATAGGAAAAGGTGATAGGGTACAAAATTGAGGTGTAAAACCAAGGTCTGAAGACAGATCCATGGCTGCAAGGACTGGGAGTCCAGTGGAGAAAATGGGAATTGATATTGTGCCATGAGACGAAGTCTTTGTAACTGAACCAGCTTTATGTGACACCAAGTAATAGTTGTGTGGATATGGCAGGGGTAATGGAGAACAGAGCAACAGATGCTAGGGACTGAAAAATACTACCAGCCTATGGAGTCTGGTGAAAGGATATGAGGTGAATGAGAAGTTTACGTTAGTCTGGAAGAGGAAGGGTTAGTTATGCATGTGAGGACGAGGATGAGAGTTCATAACAGAGGAGACTAAGAAGGACAATGACCAGGATGTCAAAATGAAGGTGTTGTCCTTGAAAACAGCTTGTCTGCAGGGGTCATAGTCAACGAAATAAATTTTTTAAGTAATGCTAGAAAGTGGGACCGTACTAGAATATTACCAGTCACACATCAAACATCAAAAAACTTGGATAAAATAAAAGAAAAGTAATAAATGGAATAACCTCAGTCTTATAGAAAGTAATCATGAAATTCTATTTACGAGGTTTAGGAGGTGACAGGTTGCTAGAAAAAGATGAAGTTTTTTTTTCCTCTGCAAGATTAGGTCTATATTAGATCAGTGAAATGGCATTACAGTGAATGCTATTTAACCAACACATATAGACCGAAATCTGAAAATAGCGAAGGCTCAGGGAAAACAAAACACTTGGCCTGAGCCATGACATTGCCCTTTACCCCACTGTAGTGCGATCTCGGAGTTGGTATATGTAGTTAGGGGGTGGCAGGGGGGCACAGCCTCACATGCTGGGAGGTGTGAAGCCCTCCACTTTATGTTTGAAATTGTGTGTATGTGTTTTTAGTGCAAGTGATTACTTTCCCAAGGAAAGAAATCGCTGTTTTGAATGTTCGCAGTTCAGTGAGGTAGCTGTTTATGTGTCAATGAAGAGGCATTAGATCGAATGCCTCTTCGAGCATTTAATATAGACCTGCAATATTTATAAGCTAACAATGAAGAGCAGCACTAGGGTTGGTAGTCTCCAGTCCGTTTCGGGGGGGGGGGCATAGGAATTGCTGTATAGGAGAATTTGTACTAATAAACTTTTAGGGGTCTAATTTCAAGACAGGACAGGAGAAGAAAAGATACGGAGACAGAAATATGGTACTTTATTTAATAATGGAACAAACTGTCAGATAAAGAGATAGAAAGCAACTTCAGAAGGTAGGAATCGATAGAAATAGTTGTCTGTCAGTGCTCCTTAGGATGGAGTATGGGTGGCTATGAGAAAGTACATTAAAGTTAAGAAGGAGGGCATAAAGATGATCAATCCACTCTGTGACAAAAGTGAAATGAATGAAATATCTGGGAAACAGAGAGAAACATACAGGTAGCTGAGAAGTGTGCTGAGAGTGAAACATGTACCTACAGTGAAACTAGGAGAAAGACAGGAAGGATCATGAGGAAGACAGCTGGTCGGAGAGAGGAATAGACTTTAGGAACAACAGGTGTGACAGAAGCATGACAGGAACATGTATAGGTGATAGTCACTCGAGAAAGGGTGCAGATGGGCACACAAAACAAGAAATCAAACCAAGGAGTGGCAGAGAGATGTAATACAGGAAATAGAACACAGTAAGGTATCAGCCACTTCAATGAGAGAGGGGTGCATGCGCTCCTATAAATAAAAAAGAAACACAAACACAAGTGTGTGTGTTTGTGTGTGTGTTATCATGATCGTGATCATTATTGTCAATTTCCTTTTTCTCATTTTTTACAGCGGCTGTGGTATCATGTCAGCTGTCACCATGTCTTGTGATTCAATGCCACTCTCCTATGTTCTTCAGTCGGACTGACACAGGTCTTCTCTCATGCAATCCATCCATCTCTTGGCTGTTTGCCCCTGATTCCTCCTAACTTCCTGTCTCTGCCCAATCTTCTTCACCAAATCATTTTCTACTTTCCTGCACATTTGACAAAACCAACATAATCTGTTCTCCTTGACCTCCTCTGCATTTGGGGCAACTTTGGTTTCTGCTCTGATGTTGACATTTCTTCATCCATCCCACAGTGTGCATCCTACCACCCATCTCATGCACTTCAACTCCATCGCCTCAAGCTCCTTCAGTTTTTCTGCCTTCAGTGACCAGGATACAGAAGCACTATGCATACCACTATTTTATTTATGTTTGGCACTCTTCTGTCACATACCACCCCTGACACTCTGGGCCAGTTTGATGCAGCACCTCTGAGTCTAGTTTTGACCTCCTTAGTCTGACTTCACTTCTCTCAAACAACCCCCCAGATACTTGATGCTGTTAATCCATATCATTATTTTTGTTTCTGTCTCAGTTTTCAACTTCTTATGATTTAACCCATTTGCTGCCATCACAATTATCTTGTCTCTACTTAATTTCAATACTAAAATGAGCAATATAAGTCTCTTACATTATTCATTTTATTAGCTGATGAAGTCCCTTGCAGTTGGGGAAGAAAGCGCTTGACTTGTGGAATATTATTTAATCTGTGGTGTATTTCTACATCGTCCCTGCTTGTTCCATTTGCTGGTTTGGTTCTTCAGCTTGTTGTTCTTACAAAGACATACTTGTGTGATTGTGTTATTGTATATAGCCTGCACTAATTCTACCAATGTTTCTGGGACTTTAAACCATCTCAAGACTGCCTGAATCAATGTTCATGGGACCTTAACATACGCTTTTTCCAAGTCCAGGAATGTCCAGTTGATCTCTTTCCTCATCTCTAGCTTCTTCTCAACTATCTGTCCTGCTGAAAACATTAGCAAGTAATGCTGCATCCTGATGCGAATCTGAATTGCTCATCTCAAGTCTTGTCAGTCTGAATATTCATTTACCAATCACCCTCTCCAGGACTTTCATGCAGTGTGACAGACATTTGATACCTCTGTACTGTCCACTGTTTTAAATATCTCCTTTGTCCACTTCGTTCTTGAAAACTGGCAGTAAAATGCTTATTCTGTATGTATGTATGTGTGTGTGTGTGTGTGTGTGTGTATATATAGATACACTAGACAATCTCAGCGTACTGAAATCTCAAATTTCAGTACGTCGAGACCGAATAGTGGAAAGTGCAGTTACTCGAAACTACACTATGCCGAATCCGTCGCTATCGTGGTGTCGCATTCATTACATGTGGTGCAGTTTGTGGATTTATCTGGGGTTTGGGGTAAGTTTTGTTTGTTTGAGGATATTGGGTAGGGATTTTAGTGTGTGTGTGTGTGAGTGTGTGCGGTGGTGTTTTTTGTGTGTTTTTGTGTTTAGTGCAACCTCGGAGTTAGAATATATAAGTATGGGGGGTGCGGGGGGTGCAGGTGAGCTTGCCCCCCTGCTTATAGATAGGTTAGGTGTGTTTCTGTGTGTTATATTTGTTTAGTTAGGTAGGTGTATGTGTGTGTGATTATGTCTTGGTTTGTGTGTGTATGTGTGTGTGTGTGTGTGAATGGTCGCGGTTGTGGTATTCGTGATTGTGGGATTTCGTGTATGTGGGTTTTCGACTATTCAGTGTCGAAATACTGAAATTTGACATTTCAGTACTTTGAGATTGTATAGTGAATCTATATATATATATATATATATATATATATATATATATATATATATATATATATATATATATATATACACACACACACACACACATATATATATATATATATATATATATATATACACATATACATACATATATATATATACATATACATATATATATATATATATATATGTGTGTGTGTGTAGGTACTTTTAAAGGTCGAATTACCACTATCTCGAATTGCAAATAATTGAGACAAAAATCCTGATGCTTTACAACACTAAAACTTCTAAACACCGACGTTCACATGATCGAAAATTATGCTACAGACATTAAGATTTTCTCTGTTGGCAACTGCAGTATACCATCAAACTAAATGTTTACACTTTTAAAACAAAAACTTCTTGTTTAAATTGTTAAATTTAAGTGCTCTATAGAGCAACGTGAAATTCATTTACAAAAATGAACAGCAATAATACAATTTCACAAATGTTAAACAGCCTTGCTATACTTTTCTAAAATTTAATCATACTACAGCTAAACTTCTGCAAATGTTCACCATTCCCGAAACATATGTTAAGTACTCTGCATTAAGATTAATAAACATATTTATACTTATAACCCCAATGGTTTTAACGTTTACAGTTTTCTACACATGGTAAATTTATTCTTTAATTTCTACTATTTGCTTACATTTCTTCTGACAATTTTGTGGAATACAGTTTCCAAAGTCCCTATAATGCTAAATGTATTGTGTACCATGTTACAGAAGTACATTATACAAATCATTAAAGGGATAGGTATCTATTTAAACAGTTTGCCTACATTTTCTTTATACATTTCACATATATATATATACATACACACACACATACACACATATATATATATATATATATATATATATATATATATATATATACACACACACACACACACACACAGAGCCATTCCCCACTGATTTCCCCCTATTTTTTATCATACTTTATCATACTTTTGCAAAAGTGCTTTTTCCATGAAAAGCACTTTCGCGAATGTATGATCGGTGGTTTCACTTTTGGTCAAATTGCTGTTCGTACATAAGTATGGATCCCATATATATATATATATATATACACATATACATACACACAGTGGATATAAAAAGTTTACACACCCCTGTTAAAATGCCAGGTTTTTGTGATATAAAAAAATGAGACCACAATAAATCATTTAAAAACTTTTCCCACCTTTAATGTGGCCTATAACCTGTGCAATTCAATTGAAAAACAAACAAATCAGTTAGGGGAAAAATATAAAATGTACAATACGCTGGTTGCATAACCCGCGGTGGTGGTGCTGCAGTAGTGTTGTCACCTCACAGTAAGACGCTGTCCGGTTCGATTCTCAGCTAGAGCGTCTTCTGCATGGAGACATGTGTGAATGGGTGTACCTTCGTTGAAGGTTGTGCATTAAGCCTGGTAACTCGGCACGTAAAAAAATCAACTACCAATCATTAGCAGACCGGAGTTGCGCTGTGGCGACCCCTAACCGGGAAAAGCCGAAAGACACAACAACAACGCTGGTTGCATAAGTGTGCACACCCGTGTGTAGGATAATCTGTCACTGAGTCATGCCTGACCATATCTGACCAGACATACTACTCAAATCCAGGTCACTGGCACGGCATTTGGGGTATCATCATCATCAGTGTATGCCACGCATCCAGCCTACCAGCCCAATATTACTAAGCTCTTCAAAAATGAAGCAGATGATCTGCATGTGGGGAACTTTGGCTTCAGTAAGGTTTTTATCACACTGCCATCAAAGATGTTTGAAGGGAGTCTAAAAACAGAGAGTTGGACTTTACATCACCAAAAATGGTTGGAGACAAGAACCAAAAAGTAAAAATAAATCCTGTCTATTGATAAACCAGTAACACCTATTTCCATTTATGAAAATAGAAACTGACAACCACAGCACCTGGATGATATATATTTGCTGACAATATCAGAACTAGAGCCTCTAGTTTTAGATTGTAAGATTTGTCCCTCGCGCAATTAATAACATGGTTGGAGAGTAGCAAACTGACTTTAATTTAAAAAAGTGTAGAATCTCACATAGTTTATGGCAGGTGTCATCTCAGGGCTGAGTATGAGCTAAGCAAAAATGGACTGGATACAAAATGGGGAGACAGATTACTGGTTATGATTATCACTGACTGGTTCATGTATACACTTTATAAGCACATAGGAAGCCTAGCTTCCTCGCAAAACAAAACATGAAATTCACCACTGTTTTGCAAGGAAGCTTTGCTTTCTATGTTGTGAATTTCATGTTCTGTTTTGCAAGGAAGCTTTGCTTTCTGTGTGGTGAATTTTATGTTGCATTTTGTCCTGGAATTGTATACACTTTATCAAAGATTTCAAGTCCCCAGTGCTCAATCTTCCAATGTATCAAGGGCTTCAGCATCCTTTAGGTCAATCTCACCAGTTTCAGCTATTTACAATCACAAAGACCATTAGTCCAGTTTATTAAGACTTCCAGGGGGCCTAAAGTTTGTTCTATTGTTAGAAATTATTTGGTGACCTAGATATCAATCTTCCGTTGAATTAATGGCATCAGAACTGCAGAGGTCATTCTTGCAGAGAGTGGGGAGCTGGTGAGGCAAGACCCATAATAATCTGTGCAGTTCTGCAGGTCATTCTAGGACAAGAACATCATGCTGGCAGGGAAAGTGTACTATGAATATGGTGAAGTTTATTGGGGTGTGGAGAATGGGGAATACACGGAGGGCACTGAGGATGTACTTCTCTGAAGAATGAAATAAAGGCAGTATATTCCTCTGAAGTAGGGAGGAAGTACAACGAATAAAGGCAGTACACTCCTGTAAAGTAAGGAGGAAGTACAACGAATAGAGGCAGTGCATTCCTCTGAAGTAAGGAGGAAGTACAATAAAAAAGGCAGTGCACTCCTCTGAAGTAAGGAGGAAGTACAACAAATAAAGGCAGCGCACTCCTCTAAAGTAAGGAGGAAGTATAACAAATAAAGGCAGTGCATTCCTCTGAAGTAAGGAGGAAGTACAATAAATAAAGGCAGTGCACTCCTCTGAAGTAAGGAGGAAGTACAACGAATAAAGACAGTGCACTCCTCTCAAGTAAAAAGGAAGTACAACGAATAAAGGCAGTGCACTCCTCTGAAGTAAGGAGGAAGTACAACGAATAAAGGCAGTGCACTCCTCTGAAGTAATGAAGAAGTACAACGAATAAAGGCAGTGCACTCCTCTGAGGTAAGGAAGAAGTACAACGAATAAAGGCAGTGCACTCCTCTGAGGTAAGGAGGAAGTACCATGAATAAAGGCAATGCACTCCGCTGAAGTAAGAAGGAAGTACAACGAATAAAGGCAGTGCATTCCTCTGAAGTAAGGAGGAACTACAATAAATAAAGGCAGTGCATTCCTCTGAAGTAAAGAAGAAGTACAAAAGCATGACTTTGATGAGTTATGCAATGAGAAGGGAGATAATTATGAATTCAGAAGGATGGCAAGCAGATGAGGCAGCAGTGGCAGCTAAAAAGGTAATACTCTAGTCAGGTTTATGAAAAGACTGCGTTCTAAAATGTGCTTGAGCTCTGGAATGGCTTATAGGGGAAGGCTGAAGGAATGCAAGTCAGTGGAACCTGGGAAGACTGGGAGAAGACATGGGGAAGGGTTACCAGTGGTAGCTATCCAACAACTAATAAATTTGCTATATCTCTTTTCTGCTTGTATCAGCTTATTTATATGTTCATATAAGACACAGCAGCATACAAGATGGAATAATCAGAAAAGAAGACACCATTACACACACACACACATATATATATATAAAACTGTATCCATTATATTATACAACATATCCGCTTTAAAGACAGAATATTACAGAATATTAACAGCCTGGTAGAAGAGAAATAGGGTATCTAACAGATGATAGCTGTTGTAAGGAAGGAACCAAAGATCAAAAAAGGAAATGAAATGTGATTTGTGGAAGGACAAACAGATGCAGGGGTCCTGTCTTAACAGTAACCAGAAGGCTGACAGAAGGAAGCACGTCTCCAGTACCAGCAACGATGAATAAGAGACTAGTAAAAAGGAGTAAAGGGATTAAGAAACACAGACGAACAGGTGGGATAAATAGATAATAAGTCAGTAATAAATGATCCTTTACTTGGACAGAATAAAGCTGCAGTCATGAATAGAGATGTAGTAAACACTGCATGTTGAAGAGCGGACATTCTACTGATGTTTAATGAAGTAATATATCACTTTAGGACACAGAGAGAACAAAAGCCAAAAGGATTAGCTTGGGATCAGTGCTGAGTTTCTGTTGAAATGAACCCTTGCTTCCTGCTAGAAGCCCTACATGAAGGTGTTGATCCCTTTTTAAACTAGTAGAAGCTTTTAACAAATTTCAGAAAAAAATTGCCTCTAGTCAGTTTTCTTCAAAGAAAGTTTATTTGGATTACTGCTTTCAATTTAAGATCCAAAAGCTTGGCAAAAGAATACCGCAAAGGAGTGGCCATTTGTTTCTGTGGCGCTGGACATGATGATGGTGGACGTTAATATCTGTGAACATGTTCAAGGTACAACAGTGAATTTTAGATTCCTGTCTGTGTAACATCCACCGGGTTAATGGAAACATTTCTGAAAGTTTCCAGATCTCCTCCCGTACCTAGTCTGTGAATCCCTTGATGGTTAATTTTGATTAATTTTAATCCTTAGTCAATTCTGAGACTTGTGAACTCACCATGGAATTACTGGAGCTGTTGGAAAGATCCAGCTAAACTCAGGTAGTTTTCACTGCAATGTATAAACGTTTGGTCATTCACTGGACTTAGTTTTCCAGCTTGAGTTTGAGACCACGCACTAGATGTTTAAACATATCTCCTGGTCAGCATTTCCTAGTTTGACTTGGTTTCCCCCTGGCACAGCCTTCTGGTTAGATATAGTGACTTTAGCACTTAATGCTGGTCAATCCTTTAGGAGGTCTCCACAATACTGATTTAGAAAGATCTAGTGTGATCTTAAAAAGGATGCCTCTTCTACCTTCAGAATACTACAATTTTATGATCCATTTGCTGTAGTGATTGAATATTACTGATGATGTACTTTTAATCCTCGGTATAAACCATTGTTTTTATGGAAAAAGACATAGAGGAGAATACAGAAGCTCGTGGTCGATAAAAAAACTAACATTTCTTGGTAAGAACATAATCTATAACAATACTGATCTATACAAAAATCATTACTGACTAGTGAAATATGGAGTGGATGATTGGAAAAGTATAAAAAGTTCTTATTAACAGTACTTTTTAACCGTTTATGGAATACAAGTCACAGGCACCAGACTGTATGTTAAATTCACACTCTTTACTTAATCCTCCTTTAAATATTGGACAGAAACAGTTTTTTCCATAATTTATGTTCATAACCCTGTAAAAGGTTTTACTGACCCAGACAGTAAAGGGCCTCATGATCATTAGCCTTAATATATCTTATAAATATGCCAAGAATATATTCAATCCCATTAACATGTTTTCTTTTATATGGTCCAATGTTTTGAGTAGATACGTTATCTTGGGGAGCAATGCAGAACTTTGACACACAAGTTTCTAACATTAAAAAGTGTGAACACTAATATGCAAGTGTTTTTGTTCATACTAATTCTAGGCCTGCAGTATCTTTGGGAATTCTCCTTATGCTGAGGTAGAGTATCCTCAGAAATTGCATATGTATATCAGACGGGTGTGAGGACATAAGGAGGCATCGGATCCTTAACATATTTTAATTCTGTTACAGAAACTTTTGATGTTCAATGTTTTACTTAGACCTCTACATTGCTGTTTACACTTTTCAATATCAAACACATTTTTTAATTTATTTTATTTATCCTTTGTTGACTGAGTTGGTCCTCTAGGTTAGAGGCCTCTTCAGGGGAGACCCAAGGTGACTTTATATTACTAGGAGAAATTTGGCCAGGGCATATGGGAATTTCCCCTATTCTTTTTTATAGGTGCCAGGGGATCTTTTGCATCTACCTGAGCTACCACCTTTGTTTAGCATCTCACTTGTAGGTTTATGTTATGTTATGCAGCCATTACTATATGCTTGTTTCATTGAATCTTCAATTCTTTTACTGATTTAGATTCTGTGTCCTCTTGAGAAAGACAAAACCAAAAGACCATCCCAGAGTAAAGATGTAGCTGTAAAACGAGCAATAAATCCAAAAATAAAACAGCTAACACCAACGTAAGACAGCAACCAGTTTAATTGCAGCAGCAAAGCTTTCAGGTATCAAGTACCCTTCCTCAGTGCAAGCACTGAGGAAGGGTACTTGATATCTGAAAGCTTTGCTGGTTGTTGTATTGCGTTGGTGTTAGCTGCTTTGTTTTTGGATCTCTTGAGAAAGGACATGCATGCATTCATAATCCTGTCTATGAAAAAAAAATGAATTTTTAGAAAATCCGAGCAATCACCTGTCTTTCTTTGCTTATATCCCTTCATTGTTGCATGTGTCATCCTAATCCTCATCCTCAGGAAAGTGCAAATAGGTCACCTGGTGTTCTTGTTAGGCTCTCCAAAGCCATACAAGGAGCATGTCCTTGTTGGGACTAACAAAAAACAGAGAAAGATGAGCTTTTAAGGCTCTATGATACTTGGTAATGCATCTGTAATGTTTCTGTTATGTCTTCTCATCCCATCTTCCAATGTGCATTTTATTAGTTCTTTTCTTTTAACTTTATAATTTTATTGCTGCATATGTAACAAAGCTTTTCAACAATACTGTTTATCATTGACATTTTCATATATAATATTAATTCCACATTTATCTACCATATTATGCAACATATTTGCCATTGTACATATAGCACAAACAATGGACATTTACATCTTATTAAAATAGAACAAAATTAATTTGCATTAATGTTCTTTCTCACCTCATGCATAATCATAATACCCAGTATCATTTGAGCTGTATTATTCCTTTCCCAAAATCCTACTGTACACATTCCATGTTGTATTAAGCACCATATGCAGGATTTGGGGTACTCCACTTCCTCCATCCTGAAAGGTCCGAAGGTTACCTCTTTGTTGGCGCAGTCATCATAATTAGTTCTTTCAGTGTCTCTTATAAGTTCATTGGTTCATAGGTAAGTACCAGGCTAGCCGCCCATGCGGGCCATTTTAAGCCTATCCAGTTTCCCCTTTTGTGCTAGAATTAACTTATCCCATTTGGTTAGATATTGGCCTTACTCATCCCATGTCCAATAATTATATATTACCCCCAATGAGAATAACTGGGATTATACCATAGACAATTTGAGGGGACCCATGCATGGGATAAACCATTTAGGAACTGTCTCCATCCATTAGTAGTACAGGGGGCAGTCCTGGGGTAAATTTTCTGTTTCACATCCATAGATCCAAGTTCCACTTAAATTTGGACAGGGATGAACCTTATTTTACATTGATGGGGTATCTGTTTCAGAGCAGAGGTATCCTCTGGAGATATACCTGTCCCTCCAAACCATTCTGTTGATGTTGCAGGAGAGGTTTTGACTATGTCTTTCTGATGCCACTGACTTACTGATGTGCAGTAAATCCATCAGTACTGGGTGGGTCAAAGGATGCCTTTTATGCCAGACACAGGTCACCTCTTTGCAGTCTGTAGGATTACAATTATACTGACTGGGCAATGAGTCAGTCCATGTAAGACATATTGTTTAGGTCTTGTATCCTTGTAGTAAGGTATCTCTGTGGGTGTTCTACTTGTTGCGTATGTCTGGACTGATACATGCCAGAGGGAGCATTATACTCAAATTACTGATGAGGGCTGAGTAAATGGGGACAATGACATCGCTATATCTGGACATAATCCCTTTGTTTATAAGCTGTGTAATATAGAAAGACTTTCTTATGACAATGGGCACAAGTTACTTAACAATATGACTTGACGAGTTGTACAAACTATGGTTAAGCTATTTTTCATTATGCCTGTTACCCCGGCAACTCTGGATTTTCTTTGTTTTGTAAGGTGTGTGTGTGTGTGTGTGTGTGTGTGTGTGTGTGTGTGTGTGTGTGTGTGTGTGTGTGTGTGTGTGTGTGTGCACGTCTGTGTGTGTGTGCGTGTGTGTGCGTCTGTGCGTGTGTGTGTGTGTGTGTGTGTGTCTGAAAATGTAGACACCGCATTATGGCATACTATAAAAACGAAAGGTTATCCTTGCATGTTACATTAAAGTCAGTGTTCATTTAGCAGCGAAAATAACAGCTCAAGTAACTTCTCTGACTCTAAATGCAAAATAAATCATAATAAAAGAGACGTGTAGGGAGATTAGCTAAATCCAGAGAAGGGAAAACAAGAAGTTATAACTTAAAATTTGTCTAAACAAGCAATCCCTGTGAGACAGATATTTTGGTTAACATAAAATGCTAATTTTCAGTAATGTTCACATCACATTAAATTGATGTAATATGAAAAACCGGATAAGAAGTTAGGTTAGAATATGTGGCTATTATGGGCAGCTATTGGGTTAGCTAATGGAGAAAGAAAGAAAGAAACTGAAGGAAAAAGAGAAAATGTGTTGCCATGTTAATCAAAGGTTTTGACTGATAACTATGAACAGCAGCAGTACTGAACAAAATTTTAATCTATTGTTAAAATCATCTGAGTACTAAGGCCTTACTGACTGCTACCCTTATGGTTACTAGCGTTTTGACTAGAATCTTACCTTATGTTAAGTAGTACGTACTCTCTTATCATGAATAAAATACAGATGGCAAAATGCAATCCCCAGTAGTCTTATAGATACTGTTAGCAAATCTGAGATAGTCAGCATTTTGGATTCAGAGAAAGTTCTGGCATGTTGAATTTACTCTGAATCCAAAATGTTGACTAATTGCCACAGAGCCAATTAATAAATCACATAACTGACCCCATAACGTTGGAACCTGTTGTCATTTACCTCCCCTTGCTAATTACTACAGCACACCTCTTACCACAACTGCCATATGCAGAGGAGCATAGACGGCAGGTGCTGAACTAATTGATCCCTCTTTCTGCATCCCTGTAATCCATGTATGCCTTACAAGACAGCAGCCTTGTACCCCTTGCCACCCACCCTTTCCAGAATAAAGGAAAATGGGTTTCTTGGTGATTAGACACCACTCTTTATACAACTTCTTGTTGCAGTGATCCCACTTGCTTAGCAATCTCACTCACTATATGTAAATATATACATATACAGATCTTTGTTAACAATAGGTTATGAAAATAGAAATTGATTTTTACATGCAAAATGTATATGTATATATTTATATATATATATATATATATATATATATATATATTTTTTTTTTGATTGCCAAATGAACTAAGGTTGATATATTTCCAGCCATGTAGTATATTGTCTTGGATAAAATCACAGACTTAATAATATACTTAATAATCTGGTTAAATAAGAGGTACCACATCATTATAAATTTTATTTAAAGTACATAAGGGTTTTATATTATTATGACAGCTACTAAGTAGGGCAGACCCAGCTCGAATTTCACACTGATGGGGGAAGGGATGTGAATTTAATATGTGCACCAATAACACTTTGTTTTACAGCACAATAAACAATAATATTTAGAAAGCTTGTGAGGAAATTATTACTCTATTTTTGTTTTACTTGGATCGCTGGTCTGTGTACTTAATAAAGGATTTTTGACTGGAAACAGACTGCCTGCCTTGCTTGAATTACTTTTGAATACTTAGTAATGCTGTACAATTATATATTTTCTATTATTATTTTTTGTTTTGTTTTGTTTTGACTTAAGACGAGTTTAATTTCGCTACTTCTACTACTATTGTCTGATCTGATTAATATACAGTGATTAACTAGAAATATATGGACTGAAAATCTTCCACACAGAGAAGTTTCTTACACTGTTTTATTAAGGAATTTGCAGACACTGACTTGGTGAAAAGCATAAGTAGGCACATTTTCTATTTTTCCTCATGTTTCAGTACCATACTATTAGTACACCTCCTCTATTCTTTGATAAAGACACACCACACATCACACCAGCCCAAGAAAAGGCAGGGAAAGAAAGAATTCACTTAACACGCATCTGCCTTAAATCAGACTCAGCAGTACTGTTGTGGCAGTCATACCACAAATGCAGGAAATAGTTTGTTCTATATATGCAGTTTCAGTTTTTCTTTTATTCCATTATTGAATGACCTGCCCCTCCAGCACAATCTCCCTGTAGAAAGTTTGTTACTCAGGAGCTATGCAATACAATATAGTTGACTATGACATGTTGCAGTGAACCAGTTAAACATTCAATTACGAAACAAAATGTATCATATACAGTAACTGTCCTTATAATAAACCAGCCCAGTCTAAAGTAACTGTTTTTATCAGATGCTTACATATTAAGAAGCATAGTTACAACTGATTATCAGTCCAACATTATTAAAAGAAAATCAGTAAGTTTTATGAAGTAAATCTCTGTGGTTCAAAGCTGATATCAGAATGACTACTTTAAAACTATGAGTTCAACAAAGTCTCTGTGCCAAAGTGTGGATGGCTTTCACATGTAGCAGGAAAAACAATATAAAGGATTATGATTGGGTCTATGATCATAACCAAATTATCACATGTTTCAGAAATGGATGTCAAGCACTTTATTTCAACAGTGGAGAGAAGCAATGTGCAAAAAAAAATTAATCTTGGCATCAGTTTCAGAAACTACCTTGTTATGTTCAGAGAGGCCTGATAATTATTTGCAGTACATGGAGAGCTCTGTGTTTAAAGTTACAGAAAAAAAGAGTAAAGGCTGTAAGTGTTTTATAGCTTTGAAAGCTGTAATACACTGCCACACAATTCTTTGGAGTGCATGGAACTTTACATGCTGTGTGCATCAAGATAAAGAAAAAAAAGGAAAAAAAGAATGTGTAGGAGTGAGAAGAGAAGTGCTTAACAGATTTGAAACCTGCAGCCTTCTTGGTGTTGTCTCACAGAGACTGACCAGAAGGAAAGTGAATCTCTATTCCTGTAGCAATTTTAAAAGGTAAAAAATAAACACAACACTGATGTAGCACTGCCAAGATTTTTGATGTCTATAATATCTCAAAAGACCATAAGAGCTTTCATCCTAAAAGTAAGGACTTCATCAGATAACAAAAATCCCAAAGTGCAGTCTTAAACAATATAGATCAATTATTCACATGTATCAGACCGACCAATAAAAATTGTTGACTAATAACCTACTAATTAATTAAAAACTGTGTTTATATTACCACCACAGATTGAATATCACATTAAATAAAAATACCATCAAAATATTTAAATAAAATATAAATATTTATTAGTAATACAAAAATATATAAATTACAATCATTACATTAATTATCCGTAGATTTTAATTATAAAATACCATTAATTGATGTCTTGTCATTCAAACCGGGGGCAGATGTTGCATTTAATTTAATTTGCCAATAAGGTTCTCCGGCTTAAATCATTGCTCTTCAAAACCTACCTCCTATTGGTTTAGAAATATTTTCCACTACATAAAATATCATACCATAGCTTTCTCAAAACCATTAACACTATAATTAGCTTTAGTACTTAAGTCTGTGGACTCCCTCAAAATAGGTGCATAATTATATTTCCTACCATCTCTCACAATGTTCAATATAGCACAAACTAATTTTTAGGGGTAACCTCTTTCCAAAAAACATATTATTTAGTATAATACATTATTAATTCATTTTTCATCATCTGAAACAAGTCTAGAAATTCTAACAAATCAGTCCTTCACAATGTTATTTTTTGCCAGAAAGGATGGTGACTAGAAAAATGTAGATAAAAATTCTGAAAGATTGTAGATTCATGAGAAAGAGTCTCATAATCTTTATAGATAGTAATACCAAAATCATTTATACTAGACTGGATGGAAAGATAAATATACACCTATTTTGAGGGAGGGCTTTTTAATGTAATGATTGTAATTTATGTATTTTTGTATTACTAATATATATTTATATTTTGTTTATTTAAATATTTTTGATGGCATGTTTATTCAATGTGATATTCAACCTGTGGTGGTAATATAAACTCAATTTTTAATTAATTAGTAGGTTATTGGTTAACAATTTGTATTGGTTGGTCTGATACATGTGATTAATTGATGTATATTTTTTACGACTGCACTTTGGGGATTTTTGTTATCTGAAGAAGTCCTTACTTTTGGGACAAAAGCCCTTATGGTTTTATGAGATACTATAAACATTAAACTTCTCAGTGGCGCTACATCAGTTGTGTGTTTATTTTTTGTGGTTTTTTTGTTCCAGTTTTAAAAGATGTAATGTATTTCTTGCTGTCACATACAAAAAATTAAATACGGTAGCGTGAAATATATTAAAAATTTGGTAGCTATTTTAGCTTCCCTCTGCTGTTCTGCGATGATTTTTGTTCATGTTTCAGTGCAAATCTAGGTTTATCAATAGTGCAAGGTACTTAACAAAACATTGTTAAATGCCCTCCTTACATCAGAAAGGTGCCTAACAAAGATGTTGAAGAATATGAAGTCTGAAACACACATGTCTAGGAGTATTTAATTACTTTAATCCTCAATAACTTCCCAGAAGTCACAGATTTTAAGAGGATCTGACTAAAATGTGAGACAGAAAGCAGGACATTCTGTGAAATTCTGGACAGTTCAGAGGTATACCTTTAGCTTTCCTGCACCTTTACAACATTCTTTAGAGAGTCACTGAGCATCATAGCACTGTTTTCATCTGATTCTGTGTATTAAACATTTCACTAAAATTAAGAGTACATAATGCATCAGTATCTATTATCCTCATTCTTACCAAAACAATGGCGTGTGTCTCTTTCCTATTGCAAAGAAACAGTAAAAGGAACAGTGAATTAAATTCAGAGTGGACCACTGAAACTATCTGACGGTATTTTTTAGTTAAACTATTAAACATTCTTGCAGATCGCAAGACCAATGACATCTTTATATAAAAAGTTCATTTCATTGAAAATCTGTTTCCCACACAATAGCTAAGAAATTGTTTCCATGTCACAAAAAATGTGTACTACAATTGTCACTTGTAAATTTCAGGTTTGATACTCTGGCATACCAAGACCTGTTAGCTATGGTGTATGCAACTGAAGAAGTCAATATAAAGAGCAAATTACTGCAAAATGTGTCACTTGGTTTCTTGATTTATGACACTTGTTCTACAGAGGTCACTGCAATTGAGAATAGTCTGGCATTGCTATCAGCTCAGCAAACACTGTCACCAAATTATGTATGCCAGAGCGAGTCAAAGATCAGTGGAACTACCGGGGAATTTCTGTCTTATGTGTCCCAACCCATAGCGGAGCTCTTGGGGATATTCAGATTTCCACAGGTGAGAATAAAACCTCTGATTTACAGTTATACTCAGGCAGTATGGAAAACAGCAGATTAACCAACATAACAATAAGAAGAGCAATGAATGAAGATTGGAAGAAATGTTGTTAAATATTATGTCAAAACTGTAATATAACTACTGTTCTTTTTCTGCAAGTTAAATTATGCAACTGGTTAGGTAATGTGAAGGCTC
Organism: Protopterus annectens; assembly: GCF_019279795.1. Taxonomy (NCBI): domain Eukaryota; kingdom Metazoa; phylum Chordata; order Ceratodontiformes; family Protopteridae; genus Protopterus; species Protopterus annectens. Next base: position 255,627,610 of record NC_056750.1, on the reverse strand, counting down.
CCTCCCATGTCTTCAGTTCTGCATAACTGCAAGCAATCACACCCCAACAAACATAGTGATATTTTCTTTGTATGCATAACACTCAGCTGTCCATGATTGTGCAGAACGTCCTTGATTTTGTCTCATATTTTTGCTCTGTTAAATCTATGGTGTTCTGGCAAACTGTTGAAGACTGCTGTTACTAAATAATGACAGTGAGTTTTCGTGTCCTTCAGTGAATGAATGTTAATAGGTTTATAGGTATACAATAGGCTAACGACAACCAGGGCCTTTATAAACCTAGTTGTGCAACCCAACCCAGTCATGTCCCTATGTATCACAGGTGTTTATTAGGAGGAAGTATGTTAGGCAATTATTAAAGGTTATGTGTGGTGGGGTATGTTAGGATGGGAATATTTATAGTCTGCCTCGGTCTATCAGAGACATGGGAGTCAGACCTGGGGTATATTACCAATTTTATATCCATTGGTCAAGGTTACATTTAAATATGGTTAGGGATGGACTCTGCTTCACATTGATGGGAAGCCTATTCCAGAGCATGGGGATCCTCTGAGACACATATCTGTCTTGCCAATGTGTTCTATTTTTGTCACAAACAAAATTTTGATCCTTGGCTTTAGTAGTTCTGATGCTGTTCATTTTGCAGATGAGCAAAAGGTCCATCAAAGCTGGATCCGAGGATGTCTTGTATGCCAGGCATAGATTGCCTCTCTGTAACCTGTAGAAGACAGATTATAGAGCTAAGATTTTAAGGTGATCCATATAAGACAATGTGCTTTTTTCCTGGATTCACCTGGTAAGGAACCTTTGTGGGCATTTCAACTGTTGCATATCTCTGGTCAGGTGCATGCTGAAGGAGGCATTATACTTGATGATGGGTGTGATAAGGGCTGGATAAAGTGGCACTATGACATCCTTGGACTTGGATGCCATGGCATCACTTATAAGTCGGGTGACTCACTACCATGGACACATGTTGGTCAAAAGCTACATTACAGTCTACATATGTTCCTGGATGCCTAACTATGGTGTCAGCTCTTAGGGGTATCTTATCAATGGAATAATTAGCCTGGGCGTCCATTTTCTCAAAAAACACTATAATGCATTTCTTGGTATTAATTTAATCTGTGACTTTGGCACCAGTCATTTGTCTATGTTAGACCCTTCTTGTAAGATGATTGTGCCATGGGGGTGATTCTATGATAGCTCCCAATTTGCAGTCATCTGTGAACTTGGTCAGTCAAAGGCCCTTAGCATTAGCCTTTATCTCTGTGAAGTAGATGCCAAATAGTAGAGGATCCAGCATGGAGCTCTGAAGTACCCTGTTGGTGAGTGGTCTCTTAGTCAAAGCAGTCTCACTGATCCTGACTTCCTGAGTCCTGTCTGTGCGCCAACTCACAATCCAATGAGTTATGTAGGGGTTTATGCCCAGTTCAGTCAGTTTGCCAACTATACCCAAGAGAGGTATTATATTGAATGCCTTAGCCAGGTTAAGGTATACACCATTTTCCCTTCAGCAATTACCTTGGTGACCTTCATAAGCAGTCCACCAGGTTTAGTAGGCATGACCTTCTCTTGACAAAGCCAAACTGAGTTAAGTCCAGTGTCTGGAGGTTGCCTATGTCTTTGTTCATCATTTCCATGATAATTCATTTAATTGTTTTGCATATTAGACTAGACAGAATAATGAGTCTGTACTTTCCAGGATCAGTTGAAGGTTCACCCTTATAAAGTGAGATAACTGTTGCTGTTCTACATTCTCATGGTACCAAGCCAGTTTTTTTTTTTTAACACCCTTATTGTATTATCACTTGTGACATAGGCACATTTACATTTATATAAAAATCATGAAACTGCATTAACAAGTATTATGCTTCACACATATTGCTATATATCATATAACCTAAACAACATTACATAAATTATTCAATTCCTGCCCCCTTTTTTAAATAAGAAACATCTTTATTAAACCATCACTTATGACATAAGCAATCATACAGCTATACAGATGAAAACAAACCACACTGACACAATCCTAGTTGCAAGCATTTTATATCACAAACTGTACTGACACACTCCTAGTTGCAAACATTATAATTCACTTATAATCTACCTAATCATTTTCAGTCAAACATTACATAGCTCATTTAAGTCCTGCCTTCTTTTAAACCTCATTCCTCCCCTGTATGTATTATTCCCATGTTCTCCTATGTGATTTGCTCCTACCCTTTTCTAAAGATCTCAGTTCCATTTCTTTTATCTTTATTACTGTATTCTCTGCTTCTAATATAGTTGGCTTAGATTTTGATTTCCATTTTCTAGTAATTGCTTTTATGGCAGCCACCATTATTAGACACAGAAAGGCCTTATGATGTCTAGGCAATTCCTATTCTGTATCATAGCTCAGAAAAATCCTCTTCCTCATCACACCAATCTGCAGACCCAGCATCTCTGACATAGTATCCCGCAGGGAATCCTTAAAGTCCGCCAACTCACTGTACTCCCAGAAAATATTTTCTCAATTATCTCTTTCTTCTCTGTCATACTTCCAACATTTGCTATCTACCTGAGGAAAAATTCTCTGGAGTCTACATGGGGTAAAAAATACCTATGTAAACATTTCCAAGCAAAAATCCTAAATCTTCTAGATTTTGTTGCATATTTGGGAGACATACATATATCCTCCCATTGTTTCTTTGTGAATTGCTTATCCAGTCTCTCTTCCCAATCCTTTCTAACCTCCTCTGATTGATTCTTATAGTTATCATGGAATATTTTATATGCTCTACTAATTTATTCCTGTTTTAATGGCAGCTTTTGTTCTAGATTCTATTAAAAAGCTCTACCAGTGCTGGTCTTTCATTTAGGACCCCCCCCTATTTCTTTCTCTATGCTTATACTCGGATATCAATCCTTGATAGGGAAAACAATCTCTAACCTGCAGTCTAAATGAATTCTTGTCATCTTCCCATTTTATCATCTTTCACTCTCTAGTTATTTGTTACTAATACCTTGGTTACTTTGGAGGCCATGGTGGTGCAGTGGTTAGCGTTGTTGCCTTACAGCAAGAGGTTCTCCCACTTGATTCTTGGCTGGAGAGCCTTCTGTGTGGAGTCTGCATGTCCTTCCCGCGGTCGTGTGACGTTTAAAGACATGCAGGTAGGTACGTGCGTGAATGGGTGTGCCTTCTTTGAAGGTTGCGCATTGGGCTGGCAACTCAGCACCGCAAAAATCCACTGCCAATCATTAGCGGACCAGAGTTCTGCTGTGGCGACCCCTAACTGGGAAAAGCTGAAAGACTTTTTTTTTTACCTTGGTTCCTTTGCCATTTTTTCTCCAATAAATTCCAGCCCCCTCTTGCCTATTGTCTATATCCCTAATTGCAGTCATCCTTATCGGTAGAATCTCCTCCAATCCCATGTTTGCTTAGTTCTTAGAATACTTTCAACTAGTTTTGAGGCTATAGTTGAAAAGTAACTCAAGTGGTTCTGACAGGTCATGTTTCAAGCTATTTAGCAGGCATCCCAGGATATTGCTGGGGCCCATTAAGGCTGTGTATTTGACATAATGGTTAAGTTAGGGTCTTTACCTCAAGGTTCAGTGTTTTCTGCTTTTTTCTTATTTTTGAAACATAAAAAGAGTTATCTGTTTGCTTTTTTTTTTTTTTACTTTTTTCTGTGACTTTAGTCTTGTAGCATCATTTGGAGTTGTGGGAAGACTGTGTATTACTGCAAGATATTAGCATTGTTTATACATTATTCAACACTTCTGTCCCCTTAAGTTATATTTAGAACACTATCTGTGGCCTTTATCTTGCAGTTTAATTCACAGTTGTGACAGAAATTTGAATTAATGCCAGATTTATGCCTAATTTAGTCATTTATTACAGCATTTGTACCCTAAATAGAATTACTGGTAAAGTTCTGCATAGTCTGGTGCCTTAGTCTGTTGTGGGATTTCAGTAGTGGCAGTATTGTGAATTTTGCTCCAGGATTTGTGTTTCAGTACTTTTATAGCTGTTTATATTCCAGTTTTGCTGCTAAACTCCCCTGAGTATAATTTACCTTTTTAAAGTTCCATTCTAGTGCCTTTCTGTTCACTTTGCTGCTATTTTTACTCAAGTCTTTGTGTCTGTTCCAGTCCCCATTGCAAATCATTTTATTCTGGCAACTTTATAAGGGCATCATGGCCTCTGATTTGTTTTGATTTTGTCCCTGATTCCTGAGCTATGAGGCTAACTATCTATATATATATATATATATATATATATATATATATACATATACACACACACATACACACACACACACACACACACACACACACACACACATATATATATATATATATATATATATACACACACACACACATATATATATATATATATATATATATATACACACATACACACACACACACACACACACACTAATATTGTGCATTTGTATGAAAC
>NC_056750.1:255560654-255618154 GCF_019279795.1 Protopterus annectens | reverse complement strand
ATAAACCAAACTCAAAATGTATCATTAGAAAAGTAAAACTGCATTGCCCAACACAAAAGAGCAAAAAAATGAGCAAGAGTTAAATATAGCATTTGACAAAATCTGGAGGTAAAATCACCACAAATACGCCTTCAAAAAGCTGCACTAGCAATGCTAGCAGTTGCTATCAAATTTGCTTTAACATTCTATTGATTGGCAGTAAAATATCAAGTAAATCACAAAATCAAAGCAGAATCTGGTCAATCACATTACATGACTACTGCTGTTAGGCTTTCATAAAAGTAAACTCCATTGTTTCAGCTATTTCAGTTTTGAGTTCACCATCTAAATATCTCTTGTGCAACATTATTATAAAAAAAGATAACTGCCTCTGAAGAGTTGTTGCTCTTATAGTCTGACTGCAGGAATAGGTAGTAAATACAATAAAACAACAAATAGCTGCAGCCATCACAGTAAGATCACAGTTCAACAAAAACACTCAATTGTGGAAACATTTTTAACCTTTTCATTAGTTCAAACACATCAAAGAACCCACAACATCTTCAGAACAAAGCCAGAACAAATCCAGAAATAAATCAAGGACACTTGTAATACATTAGCACTGTTAGCTAAAGACAAGACAATGATACAATATAAATGAATAGCATTGTTTTGTAAGGCCACATTAATGTACCCTGGCTGGTAGTGTGCTAGTGTATGACTAACAAATGAAAACATCAGCAGTGAAATAAGGCTTTCCATATACGAGTTATCACAAAGCAACTGCACTTTAAAAGCAATGGCAAATGAGGCTGACGTCTTCAGGGAGTTTTTCCTTTGCTTTTCAGACACTAGTTTTGGAACTTACAACTAGCAACAAGCTGGCTTTAGAATGCCCCAGTACCCAGTGGTTTCAAAAAATCCGTCAAGATACACTTATTTAATTTGTCATAAAAATAAATCAGTGTGATGTTTATACCATTCTTTATTAAAGTTAATCTTAACATTGCTTGATTTGATGATATTGCTGCATTTCTTTATTTTATTTATTTAACATTTGTTTACTGGGAAAGACAAATGGGACAGAGCACATTTTCAGAGGATGCCTGGGGAGAAACACTCCAGATGCATGTCTTTGGAATGTGGGAGGAAACCTAAACACCCAGAATAGACACACCAACGTAGGGAGGGCATGCAAACTCTGCACAGAAGGCTTCCCAGCCAAGAATTGAACCGCAAAACCTCTTGCTGTGAGGCATTTTTTTGCCAGTTCATTATCTGTGAAGCTGTCTCACTCAGAACTGTAGAACACATGCACAAAAGAATTTTTAAAGTTTAATCTATTGCCATGACTGCCAATGTAGATAATATTACTGTAAATACCATTGCAACTAGTACTTGTCAGACAGGTGCCTAAATCTTTTTCTTGAATTCAGGGTGCAATTATTGCACTCCATATATTACAGATCAACTGTTCTATTTTGGAAGAGTCACCTAAATTGTCTCAGTACTAATTAAAAAAAGTGTGTGGGGGGCATGGCATAGTTATCCACATTCAAACATGTGGAAGTACATAAAAAAAAAAAAAAAAAACAATTGTAAATCGACTACTTTATGTTAAAAAAAACACAACTGTAAATCTGCTTTATGTTTAGCTAATATTAGTCCTCTGTTCAGGTGTTATTTTCTCTTCCTGTATTAGCTACTGCTATACTAACAGAATCTGCCACCTCTAAAAACCTTCCCAGACATGGATGTGATGCATATCAATTTACCTGCCAACCTTACAGTACTTCCATGTATCATTTGTATAGCCTACACTGGCCTGCGTCTTCAAAACAACTTCCTTGACATGCTTACCACATACTTCTCGCACCCAAAAAATATATAGTCACAAATTACAGCTAAAACAAGTGGAACTATGTCTAAAGTCCTCTAAATATCTGTCCACTAACAGCAATACAAAGACATGAGAGAGAAAACACAAAATAATAATCTCTCACCACAGAACACCATCATGCAGCAAGCCCTTCTATTTTGGTATGGGTTATAGTTAGGTTAGGATTTACTCATACTTGACTAGAAGACTGGTCATTTGAATTTGGCCTCCTAACAAGACCATGACAGGTATGACTAAATCCATGCTCCCTCCATATCTGATCCCTATTCCCATGGAGAGAACTAGCATTAGATGAAGACAGTCTCACCAAATGTAACCTTCCTGATCCAATGTCCCTGAAGTGAACAGTATGTGTAAGCACTGTTTCTTTTTTCATCACACTTATTACCTTGAAGTTGTTATACTTAATTTACCATTATTTGGCGGTAAGATTTAGCTCCTTGCATGACAATGCTGGGAGGCTTGGACCCCTGCAAACAACTTTATTTTTATGACTTTCTGCTGCCGGTCTGGGAAGCTGATGCATGCCATGCATCATGCTAGGTGAAAATGGTGCTATTTACATCGCTCAATCTGTTGCTGGCTGGGCCTCATGGGACACATACATTTCTCCCAAAATAACAACTCCTCCGATGCCTAAGGCTGGCTCTGCTTGAGAGGCTAGGATAAGCAAGGAAGTAATGTCTAACACGGACGTGCATTCCTTGGCGATTTACCAGAAAAGTCAAACTCTTACCGGAGACCCATCATAAGGCAAAACTAAAAACATTCTCTAAATTAGGGTTATTTGCAGGACAACAGAGAGGCATGATTGCATACATTAATAAGTGTTTTAAAACAAACAGCGGTAACAGCGGTAAAACATTTTTTATAATAAATGCCTCCATACTGTATTATAAGTTGTAACTAAACTTATTACATTGTGCGACTTATGAACTCGATGCAATTCCAATTCCATTAAAGCATTTACAACTCCAAACAGCAGACACCATGTAATTCAACAGAAATTATGAAAATGAAGCTCTAAAGGCTGGCCCTGAACACATTAACACAGACATCAGGAAACAGAAGGTAAAATAGCCCTGTTGTGCTACCGTCCATTTTATTTACACACAACATGCTGGGTCTATTACAAGCCAACTCTACTACAGCAGTGAACAGCACAAAGTCTACTTTATAGATTGAAGTTCGAACGAACACAAATTAAAGACGCAGTTTAAATAGAAATTATTCCCTGGACCCCGACTTACCTTAGCCAAAAGCAGCAGGCAGCAACAAAAGCAATAAATAACCCAAGCAAGGTGAAGGGAGGGCCGAAGGCACTAAACAAAAAGCCCAAACCCATGCTGTTTGTGTAGCCCGCATGGAGCTGCAGAGAACCAAGCAGACTGCTGATGATGAATCATTCGGATAACCCGGAAGTAACGATATAACCAAAAGATGCGCCCACCTCTCTAGCTCGTCGTCAATGAAGAAAGGAACGAGAGGCGGGTGTGAGCTGGTTATATACACTCAATGGAGCAGTAGCCGAGACGTCACTCAGAATGAAAGCATCACTGATTGGATGCTTTGAAAGAATGCTCAACAAGAGCAGCTACTCACATTTGGCACATAGATGCAGGTGGAGGGAATGGAGAACAACATAGACTAGTATAGTACAGCTTAGTTAGGGTCTGTGCTATGTACTGTAGATGTAAACTGGAAGTTCGTTCGTGCTTTGTACTACGAAGTGGGGGGAGGGCACAATTGCTAGCCTGCAATATGGGCGAGGAGGCGGTTAAGTAAAGAAATGTATGCAAAACACTGAAAGTTTTGAAACCATTAAATTGCGCCCTTTTGAGGCCGGCCTGTACGGCGCCCTAGGCGGTCGCCTAGTTCGCCTATGCCTAAGGCTGGCCATGCTGCTTCTGGTGAAAGCAGTCAAGGGCTGATGGTGTGGGAGTGCAGTACCTGCATTGATTTATAAAGACACAAGGATATCATGCTTCATAAACGAATGCCGATACTACATTTATGGTCACTGCTGAAGTGCTTTGTGTGTGAGTTGAGTGTGTGGCGGGTGTAGCACTTATAGGAGTGGAGAAAAGTTTTAAGAAATAGCCAGGGAATTGTTATGGCTAGGCTTGTATAGGCTCTAGGGCTGATAGCCTAGTACCAACCTATGAACCTGTTATCTTAAACTTTGAGAAGATGTTTTTGAGTTGAGGGTATGTCACATTTGGAATCCACTGGTTAGTGCTGTGTTTAGATACTTAGGTTCATGTCCACTTTTTCAGGTAAAGCTGCTTTCTGACTGGTCAGGTGCAGTTAGTCCTGTCTTCACTTTTTTATTCTTTCAACTCTTTTTCATTCCAGTAAGAATTCATTTTAGTTTTGGGGGTGATTTAAGTAAGCAGTGTTGTTTTGGGGGGTTGTCTGTGTGCAGTGTGAAAGTTAATTTTTACATTACAGTGAATGAAAGCCTGCTCCGCTGACAGAGTAATAAAATCCTGCATACAGCTTAGGTGACCTGAATTTGATAAGTGACTTAGGCTCCTGCTGGGGCTAAGAAGGTGAGGGGAAAAGAAAGATGATGAGAGGGAGTCTTCTCATGTTTTTTGGAGGGGTACCACAGGGATAACTTCTGTGATATGTGTCATTCAGTATGTTCACATCTGTCATGTGGATTCATGTCTAAAAATCAGTGACACAAATATGTTGTTCATAAGCATCACTATACATATCACTATAGAGAAGTGCTTCTGTGGGGGGGTGGGGACAAGTCCACCCTTACTTAAATATACTAACGCCATCATTGCACAACAATGGAAAAAGAGTAAACACCTACTGATAAAAAGTGTACATTTGCAGCATGTTGCTAAATACAGCAATAAATTGAAATTGGAGCTGCAGTTCAATGAAACAAGGATCAGTACTTGCTCTATAATTCTTGTTTGTTTTAGATTTACACAACCTCTCAAAAGTCTCATCAAAGTCCCCCCAAACCTCCCCAGGTCTCACATTAAAAAAATGATTCCTCATGCACCAAATCACATAAAAAATATGACAATGCAGTGTCATAGTAATGATCTCATAATACTGTAGTTGGAAAACAAGCAACCAATGGCCAACTATGTTCCCCTGATATTTTTGGTCTGGAGAACAGGATTAACCTCCTTACAAATGACAGAATCTTATGGATAGCAGAGCTGGAATGATAGGCTAGCTTCACCAGGGTCTTAAAAAATTAGTAACCTGACTGATTTATTGCAACTGAGATTGAATGGTGAGAAATGAAAGAAACTGTGTCTGGAAAACAACAACCCAGGTGCAGTATATCATTTTGGGAAGGTGACACATAAAGGAACTGTATAGGGAAAATATTAAATGGTTGCAAATAAAGCTGTGATGATTCATGTGGATCAGAAAAAAAGAAAACACTGACCAAGGACAACAGTATTCTGGGCTACATCATCACGGACACAGACTCTAGAGAAAAGGAGGTAATTCTCCAGGTCTATAGATCACTCCAGCTGGGATACTGCATCTCCTTATACAAGGTCCCCAAACATGAGGAAGTAATTTTTCAAGTTTATAGTTCACTATAACTGGGATGTTGAATCTCCAGAGAAACAATCCCCGGAGATAAGGGAGTAATTCTCATGGAGCATAGATCTATGGGAAGGCTACAGCTGGAATATGCATCTCTTGGAACATAGTCTTCACAGAGAAGGAAGTAATCCTTTAGGTGTGCAGATCATCAGTAAAGTTACACCTGAAATACCACTCCCAGTTGTAGACATCATGCGAGGACAGGGAAGCAAAACCGTTAATTTTCAAGATAGTGAAAGGTATAGAAGTGAAGATATTTGAAGCCAAACAGAACAAGTTAGGAATGTACTTTTAGAAGAAATATGGGAGACTAGGTGAAGAGATTATTATTTGGGTTCACAAAACTAATTGGTAGCTTTTAGAAGAAATATGGGAGACTAGGTGAAGAGGGTATTATTTGGGTTCACAAAACCAGATGATAGATTTATGAAGGAACTAAGCCAAAAAAGAAAGATGTTGAGAGATGGTTAGTGGGGATGCAGTCTCCAAAAGGATGTAATAATCTTCAGCTTAGGCATAAAGAAATGACATTTGCTGGAAAGAATTGTGGATGAGTTGAAAAGGCTCTCAGCATTTAAAAGGATATGGGTTTGGGGGAGTAAAGGTAGGAGAGGTCCAGGGCAAGTACAGTTATGGGGTGACTTGCTACCACTAGGCAGATTTGTTTGATAAAAGTAATGGACATATAGCAACTCAGTAGTAAAGTTTATTCTCAGATTGATAAGTTCTGAGATTCAAACTTGACTACAGTCAGTTTTTGCATAGGTCTTCTCCAGATACTCCAGTTTCTTTTAACATACCAAAAATGCTGTCTGATTGGCTAAATCATCCAAATATACTACTATTATCCCTGCTTTGTGGACCGAACCAATCATGTTTGAAATGGTCTGAGGCCTAGTTCACTTGCGCTATTAACAAGTAAATAACTTTCTAGTCCTTAAAGCCTGCAGTGCTCATCTTCATCTCAGCCATTCATGTTTGAACCTTTTTCTATCTGTACCTTTCAAGCTCTTTGGAAAAATGCCCCCATTTCAGTCCTTCATCCCATTTGTAGCTTGTTTCTCCACTGTCCAAGTTGTTTAAATATGTTAATGTTTTGAAACTGAAAAATGATTTGTAAATTACTCTCTTGTATAACAGACATTACTTATTTGTAATAGCCCATATCACTTGTATCACTTTTGTTTGCAACAAGCACCATATTCCTGAATATGGATGAAGGAAGTCTTGACAGGGCTTCATCGCTAATTTGATGGAGACGTTTGAGTCAGTCTCAAACTCACTTTTATTTGCTGAGCTACCAGAACATTGCTTGATGTTAATCTGTATAGGCTGGTTTGTCATCTGCTTTGCTAAGTGATTTTTATGGTACTTCTAGATCTCAAAGTTTACTTCTGGTGTCTCTCAAGAACCTGTACTTGAATCTTCCGATTTGCAGTTTTCATAAATAAACTCACCATTTGTTACCCACTGAATTCTGCACAAATGGTCTGACTCTTCCCAGGTTTAGGCTATTTTGTTTCAAAAATTAAGCACGCAGTAAATAATAACCCAATCTTCATATGAAGTAGGCCAAATATGATGTAGTCTGTCAGTTAAGAGCTGCCCACGGTATGTTCTGTCTGTTATTTCCTAACGTTACATCTGCAGTTTGTAGGGGAATTCTTCATCCATACTACTGAATGCACCTTTGTCATAATAACTTCTGTCTCCTTCTACTAATAATATATTTAGTCTCCAAGCAATTAACTGCATCAGTAGACTCATGGTGTTGGTGCCACACCAAGGTCACCAAAGTAGCAAGACAATTATTCCAGAAAAGAAGAACATCCCTCATTTCTGCCATGTTCATGGTTTACTGTCCTACCTTTGTCCATGCTCTCTGCCTTCATGACCTGCACCCATGTATTGTCCTTTTCAACTTTCTTCATCACTGGCCTGAAATCTGTAACACCCATCTTTATTTTGCTAGATCTGACACAGCAATAACTACCTTCACTTCTGCTCACAAAAGAAAGAAATAAAAAAAAGAAAAATCTGCCTTGAAGCTGATTTGCATTATAAGCGTTTCTACAGTCTGAATATACTCAACATTTTTATAGGCTGTAACTAACCATTCAGCTGTTGCAAGTAATTATTTCTTATGAAAATGCAGCTGTGATATTCTAGTTTCAATATTTTGATTTAATAATAGTGTTATAAACTTTTGTTTTGTTATATTGTGTTTTATCCATGCCTTTTCCTGTACTCTAACACATAGACTAAATTAGTCTGTTAAGAGTCTGTAGATCTAACCAGTTAACAAATAAATAAAAATAAACTATTTTGCTTATGTCATGTAAATGTGTTTTATATTTTTGTTCAGATAAGCCATGGCTCTGGAGCTCCCTTACTAAGTGACAAGATTCGGTATCCCAGCTTTGTAAGGACAATCCCAAACACTTACTTCCAGCCTTATGGCCTGGCTCAGATCATTGTCCATTTCTCATGGACATGGATTGGAATTTTATATGCTGACAATGAATATATCATACAGCAAAGCCAGCAGCTTAAACAAGAGTTAGCCATGTTTGGAATCTGTGTGGCCTTCTTCGAAATGCTGCCAGCAAGCGTCCCTAGAACTAAGGTTCTTGTTATTGCTGATATGATTCAAAAGTCAACAGCTAAAGTTATCGTACTTTATGTTTATGAAGCTCAGCTCAGTGCAGTTCTTGAGGAGCTGGTTAGTCGGAATATCACAGACAGAGTTTGGATCGGTGCCAGGAGCTGGATGTCACGATCCTTTACTTCCAAACAAGTGATTTGGAAATTATTAACTGGAGCTGTGGGTTTTGCCATGTTTAGTGGCAGGATTCCAGGCTTTAAGGAATTTCTTTATAATGTCCACCTAAACCGATATCCTGATGACATATTTATAAAAATATTCTGGTCAAATGCTTTTGGATGTAAGTGGCCAAGTAATAAAACAAATTTAAATTTGGCAGAGCAGCAAACGACAGATAATTCACAGATGTGTACTGGGAATGAAAAGCTGACCACTCTAAACCCTGCTGTGTATCCAGTGGATGAATTCCGATATTCTTACAACATGTACAATGCTATGTATAGCTTGGTATACGCGTTAAAGAACTTACGTGATTGTAAAACTGGGGAAGGATCATTTGTGAATGGAAGCTGTGCAGACAGCAAGGACTTCCGTACATGGCAGGTGAGAAATCACTAGCACATAAAGTTTATTGCAATTGCTGTTCAGAATATATATTCTAAGATACTCTTTTGTGAAAGTACTGCAGACCAACTTTGACTTCCATAAAAACACCACAGGAAAACTGCAGAACCTGTGTTTTTGACATTCAGACCAATAGAAAAAGCATCTTGTTGTAGAATACTTTTTCTGGTTCCTGAAGTACAGGGTCGGGAAAGTTCATGTGTAAAAGAAAGAACTCAGCATGAAACAGACAACTGTACTGAAACAAAAGGAAGTTAGGAAAACATGTACCCAGAGTAGAAAGACTATGACCAAGGGAAAAGTAGTGAACTCTGTAGAGGGGACTAAACCTTATAATGATAACGCAGGTTACTGTATTACAGGACCATACATTGAGGAACAAATAAACAACTCTTACTCATCACTAGACCTCCTACAGCAGAATGCCACACTTGGCAGATATTACCAAAATGAGTGGTGAAAAAAAATGAAATAAAAAATATATAGGTATAGGAGCTAGTAATTTAATCAACTGTCATTAGAGTCAACATCTATTTAGTCGGCATAATTTGGTCGACTAAACAGATAGTCAAAAGGTGCAGGAGATCGCTACATTACAAGGGATGGGGGAATATGCCTTTTCACTGGTATTGTATGATCTTGAAGTTAGAAGACAAAATTAGCATAAGCTGTGGGAGTGCATGAGGGCATACCCTCTGCAAAAAAATAGTGTTTTTAACTTTGTATTTATTGTTTTTCAGTTGCATGCTCTGATGTTATTCCTTGGCACATGCACAGTGGTCTGACATTTTATTTGTCAACCTTTTGTTTTCAACATTAGCGGCACTAACTTTGTGTATTTATTTGTATAAAATATAGTATAACCATATATGGTTGCAGTACTACTGACTGACAACATATTTCATCAACAAGTTTGTGTGAATGCAAAAAGTGCGACAGCATAAATGGCTGAATGCATTTTTGATTGAGTGTAGTTTGACAAATTGGTTGAGTGGTAAAATTAATGTTTGACTGAAAAGTTGGTGGTTGAGAAAATGTGCAAGACTGTGTTATGGTGGGCAGTGTGCATGTGTGAATATTTGCAGGCTAGGGTTATAGTTACGGTTAGGTAATGGGATATATTTGCTGTTTTGATTGGTGTTATGGGTATTCTGTGTTCCGTTGTCTTGATTAGTGGTACTGTTAGGGATAATGTTTTTAGTAATGCAACATGTAGGGTTGGTGGCAGAGGTAGGGTTAGCTTTTAGGTCTACAGCTAGCATATATGAATACAGTGGGCAGGGAGGGTCTATCAGTGTGTTTCTGTAGATTAAGTTTGTAGTTAGTGTACCTAGATAGATGTACCTTTAGCTATACTTCAGTACCAAACCCAAAAACACACAATCATAGATACAATATAAAACCTCAACATTTAGGAAAATATAATTATATGTATAGTGTGATCAATTTAACATAGTAACAAAAAGCTTAGTATAACAACTTGTGGCAAGTTAATGGTTAAATATATTAGCTAATTTCTAGAAAAAAAGTGAGACACAAAACAGCAGTAAGACTTACAGCCAGTATTAAGAGAGCAATAAGGTCACACTGACAAACCAATTAGTAAAAGCTACAAGTAAAACCTAGCCAAGTTAGAATTTTTACTGTGTGATACCTTAAACCTCCTGTAATAGAGGCCCATGGAATATATGCAAATGACCACTTAAGGACATCAAGTATTTCAGCTGTATGGCTTCTGAATGTCCATGACTTTTTTCTTTTTTTCTTTTTAGGTGTTTATGGAAACATTCAGGCAAATAAAGCCAAATCCCCACTACCTGTGAACATGCATGTTTCAGCCTTTTTATGACTTTGTCAGCACAGCATAAGTGGACTGTTTGGTTATACTCCAGAAATACAGTGTCTCTATAACCAGCTGATGTCCATACCCATTAAGGTGTCTGCAAAATATCCGAACTAACAACTAAATCAAAGAGTAAAAAAGGTCACATAGACTTTGTACAAATTTTATTTTAGAAGGCAACTTAAAGTTGGAATAATTAAAATACTCAACTGTTTTCAGAAAAAACATGTATTATATATACAGAGTTACTAAATCTTTGTTTTGTATTTTTTTTTTACTTTTGATAGTTTTTGCTACAACCTCTGGAAAATGCCTAAATTTAAAAATACTATATAAGTAATACTTTATATAATGCCATTTTTTGCAAATTATATTTATTTGGGTAAACTACACCCTAAAGGTAAACTGACATTTTGCATTTACATATCAGTTACTCTAAAGTAACTTGTGTGGGTATACATTGTTTTACATGCATAGTTATGCATTCACTTAATTAATATCTACCAGATTTGTTAAACTCCTGACTGCTAGTGGTCTGGACAGCAGCTGCCTAGAGCTCACAGATGCAGCTTTTTGCCTTACATATTCAGTTCAAATCTTTTTACTCATATTTAAACTACTTAATTTTGACACTGAATGCTATAAATTCAGTAGGGCAATTAAATTATACTGTAATAAAAGTATACCATAAAACAACCACATATACAGATGCAACGGAATCAAAAAAGACAAACCACAACATTATAAAAGTTAGCTCTGTAATAAAAGTGATGTGCATAATCTGCCTTTTAAGTGCTGTGGCCTTCAATGAGGCAAGGCAGCCCATACAGCTAGCCCTGCAGGAGTGAAGTAATATTCAATGAATTTTTTGCTGTAGATGTGAATTAATTAATTAAAAGGTTTGAGGTCTAGCAAGTTATTAGTTAAAAATCAAATGTAGAAGAATGGCAGGTACTCCACAACAATCGAAGCAAACCACTGAGTTGTGTCTTTCGGTTTTTCCCAGTTAGGGGTCACCACAGCGGAGCTCCGGTCCACTAATGATTGATAGGTGATTTTTACGTGCCGAGTTACCAGCCCTGATGCACAACCTTCAACGAAGGTACGCCCATTCACGCATGTCTCCATGCAGAAGATGCTCTAGCTGAGAATCGAACCGGACAGCGTCTTACTGTGAGGCGACAACGCTACCGCAGCACCACCACCACGGGTCAAGCAAACCACTGAGTAAAAAATATATTCTTTATTCCATAAAGTAAGCACTTTCGCGTCTCCAAGGATGCTTCTTCAGACTTAAAACAATACTAAAGTACTTCAGCTCCATTTAAATATGGTATCACTTCTAGTAAAAAACAATTAAATGCCTAGTAGAAAGCACATGATAAAAGCTCTTAAAGTCACGATTCCAATATGACTATATGCACATGTATGAAAAACATTTAATAGTGAAAGATAAAAGTATAGATATATGTGTGTGCATGTGTATGGAATGTGTATAAAACAGGGGGTGGGGGACAAAACACTTGTATCGAGCTTCTACATACAAGAACTCAGCAATAGTACAAAATATTAAGAAAAAATACATATATATTAAAAAATATATGCTAAAAGCCTTAATATATACATCTTGGCTATATCTTATGCATGCTGATTCTCCAGCTCTTAAAAAAGTACACAGTGCATACAAGGAATAATATAATCAAGAAAAACTTCCAGTAAACTAAGACATTCCATTTTTAAATAAAATCAAGAAACATATTATATAATAAGGAAGACAATAAAACATCTTTATACACTTTACAGATGCTCATAAACAACAATACATATCTCACTAGTTATAAGTTAACTAACATGTTAAATGGCACAAGACAAGTTAGCAAAGTGAGTTACAAGATGGCTGCACACTGAGTAATGGCTTGTTTCTAGCTCTCCCAGTGTGAAAATTGAAACTCAGCAGAGAAGGCCAGTAGACTTCTGCTTATGGGTGAATTTCAATAACTGGCTAGTAAGTACACTGCCTGGATGCCAGGAATAAAGAAATACAGAAGACCTGGAAAAAAATCAGCTACAAAAAGTGAGGAAGAAACACTGACTAGGGAGAGTTCTGCAGCTGTTAAGCAAAAAGTAATTCAACCTTCAGACACGATCTCCACATATAGGAAGATATAAGACAACTGCATATAGACCTGGTTAAAATAAACAAACCACTGATAGAGTATATCAACACAAACAACAAAAGGCTGAAACAAATGGAAGGAGCTTTAAACAGATATTCAGATGAGATGATAAAGCTGCAAAAATCACAGGCTGAAATGAAGAAAAGGCTGGCTGAATATGAGACTGCTCAAGAAGAGATGTTTCAAAAAATAATAGAGGACAGAGCATGTAGGGAAACTTGAGATTTTCAGCTATACCAGAGAAGCTGGAAGGAACAGACTGCATTAAATTTATGAAAGGACAAATAAGCAACTGGACTGGTATTCCAGAGCAGGACTTATTAGTTGAATGGGCACATCGTGTGTATGCTCCAAATCTAGCTATAAGAAAGCAACCTAGACTTTTAATAGTAGGGATGCAATCCTACCAGCAGAAAGAATTGATTCTGACAAAACTGCGTCAGAAGGGCAAAATACTAAAAGTAAGTGACAGCAGTTTGTGGAGAATGATTACTCATACACCAGGCAGAAGAGAAGTAAATTCATCCCTCTATTCAGAGAATCCCGAGACACAGTTGTGAGGGTCAGACTGCTGTATCTGGCTGCCTTCATGGTATTCTTCCCTGGAGAGACAAAATAATTTTTTTTGATAAAGTGCATGGATGAAATACAAAAGTTTGTCCAACAAAAACTGAGCTGTGAAACAGAAGGACATTCGGCATCTCCCTCCTCTGGTAATAAAGACCTGTGAAACCTTTTCCAGTATTTCAATGGAAAATGTTGGAGAGAAGGAGGGCAGAATGAGAGCTGACCAGTAGAATCGAGAGTACGTTGCAAATGAAGCAGAGACAGGATCTGGTGATGGAGAAGAACAGTAATATAATCAGTGACAATGTGGGATTACAAAGCATTATTTATATTTGTGAAATATGACAGCACAAGAAAATCTAGAAACATTGGACTTCTTCAAAACTGGTTTGCTAAGTGGGGGACTCAAGTATATGCCCTACTTCATGTCATTAATGTTCAGAAAAATGCTTTGGGGAGGGGAAGAGAGGGGAGAATGCGAACTGTAAGTAAAGAAAGCACTTTCTTTTCTTAATAGTATTGTATCTGTGTTGCATGGTTTTCTTTGCATGCTATTTTTGGGTGTAATGGGGATTGTAAGCAGGTTTTTTTTATTTTATTTTACAGTTTGTTTACCAGGATAGTCCATTGGGCCAAAGGAGCCCATTTTTAATGGAGTCCTGGGGAGAAAAGCTCCAACATGGTTAAACAAGTGATAAAGTAATTAGACAAACACACCAATAAAATATTACAAAGTATGTAAAATTTGTAGTATACAATGAAATAAGAGATGTACTAACAAAATAAATAATAGTATAAAATGCTTCTACAGGGCAATCAAAGATACTATCTATATGTATATATATTTACATAGTCTACATTAGAGAAGAGGGAAATTAAGGACTAATAGGTGAAGTGAAGATATAGGTATACAAGGAAGAAGTAAGGAGCTTAGATGCAGGTGGAAAATTAGGTAGGAAACTAGACAGTGGGGATCAGAAATGTGAAAATTGAAAAAGAGTGGTAGGTAGGGTGTGGAGAAGTCGAGGAGAGGGATCAGAGTTATGAGAAATTAGAGAAGAGCGATAGGTAGGATATGGTTAAGTAGAGGAGAGTCAGGAGGGGTGGGAGCAGGAGCATTCCCAGAGGGATGAGAGGTGGGAATGGAGCAAGGTTTTGAAGGTGGAGTGGTTATTGATGGTACGAATTTGTGGAAGAAGGAAATTCCAGAGTCAGGATAGAGAGAGAAGGACAAAAGGAATTTGCCTGGAGTTCAAGCAGGTTTGTGTACTTCAAGCAGGTTTTGATTGTTTGACCTGAGCAGTCTATCAGGCTGATCCAATTTGAGGGAGGAGTCAAGGGAAGGGCAGAGAAAGGGTTTAAAGATGAGTTTATGTGCATGAGAAAGTTGGAGGAAGGAAAGATGATGGGACCAATTTAGTTTGTGGAGGGCATTACAGTGGTAAGTGGAAGATTTGGCATCAGTGGCAAACTTTCAGATTTTGTTATAGCAGGAAGCTAGTTTAGCCTTTAGACCAGAATGGAGATTAGTAAGAAGGGGGGACACCATACAAGAGGGAGGGTATGAGGTAGCTGGTAGAAAGGATGTGATTGATTGAGGGAGTAAGGAAGCAGTTGTGATGGTAGAGTAAGTCTATTTTTTTGTGTGTTTTTTTTATATTTGTTTGGAGATGAATGTCAAATTTAAGTTGTTCGTCGATAGTGACACCTAGTAGCTTTGTATGGGATATGATTTCTATAGGGGTCCTATTTTGGCTAGTTATGGAGAAAGAGTTCTTGTCAATTTTAGTATACTTTGAGGGGGTGAATATAATAATTTTGGATTTGGAAGCATTTAGTGCTAGACGGTTGTTTAACATCCAGTTCTTGGTTGATAGGAAGGCTTCTTGGGTTAGTTTCTGTAGTATGGGTAGGGTTTCAGTGGAGCAGATTATTGTAGAGTCATCTGCATATTGGGCAAGCCTGGCATTAGAAATACACTGGTGGAAGTCCTTTATAAATAAATTAAATAGTAGAAGGCCTAATATGGACCCCCTGTGATACTCTTGTGAGGGTGTTAAGGAAAGGGAAAGTACACTTTTTCTACTTGTTCGATTGCTGCCTATTAGAGAGGTAACTGGAGAACCAGTTGATAGGAGGAGGTGGATATGTTAGGATGAGAGAGTTTAGACAAGAAGAGGCAGTGTGAAACTGTATCGAAGGCCTTGGATAAATCGAGTAGGAGGGTAGATACAATACTGCCGGTGTTGCGTGTGGAATTAACAGTTTCGAGGAAGGAGAGGAGAGCAGTGGTGGTGCTGTGTCCAGGCCTGAAACCATGTTGTGTGGGGGTAAGCAGATAGTTATCAAGCAGGTAGGGTAGTAGTTGTAGATGAATGTATTTTTCTAAGATTGTTGAGATAGGGGAGAGAATGGCAATTGGCCGGAAGTTAGAGATATTAATATTGTTTCCCCCCTTTGTGAAGGGGGATGATAAAGGTTCTCTTCCAGAGTATTGGTACATAAGATTCTTGGATTGACCGGTTTATTAGGATGGAGATGGGGAAATGCTATGTCGTTGGCAATTAGCTTAAGGAAGTTAGATGGAAGGTCATCAGGGGCATTTGAAAATGGCTTCAAATTATGTAAGAGTTTTTTATGGTAGAGATAGGAACAGGTTGGAGGGTAAAAGGATGGAGTTGAGAAGTTTTGTTGCTTAAGGAGGGTGAATTAGGGGAGATAGGAGATTGTGTGCTAGGTATATTATTTGTGAAAGATGTAGTGAGTTTAGCTATATAGTCAAAAAAGGAGTTAAATTGGGTAGCTAAGGTCAGAGGTGTTAGGGTCAGGGCAAGGATTTACCTTTTTTACCAGGATGGAGGAGGGTAGAGATGCTATTCCGGAACTTTTTAGGGTTAGTTTTGTGGTTGTTTTGTAGTAAGGAGTAATAGGATTTTTGTTCACAGACTATGTGTTGTTTGACTTTGTTGCAAAGTTGCTTATAGTCAGGGAGAAAGAAGATTTATGTTTCTGGTAGTTTTTCCATGCTTTGTCCTGGAGATGCATGAAGGTTATGGTCTCTTTGGTTAACCAGGAGGCAGTATTGTATTTAATTCTTTTATTTCTAATGGGAGCAAAGCTATTTAACAGGCTGATGAAAGTAGCAATAAAGTAAGTCACTGCGTCATCCAAGGGGAGGGATTTTAGATGAGCCCAGTTAGTATGTTTTAGTGAGTCAGAGAAGGATAAAGGGTTGAAGTTTTTAAGAAAGCAAGTGGAAATATAGTTATGAAATTGATGTAAAGAGGTGGGTGAGTGATAAGCGAAGGCAGGGCAGTGATCACTAAGTGACTAAGGAAGGGTACCCTTATCAGAGATAATATGGGGGGGTGAGAGACTAGTATCCAGTCCAGGATGGTTCCAGAGGAGCTGTCTTTAGAGGGTCTAGTAGGTGAGTTGATTAGCTGGGTAAAGTTATAGAGGTTTAGATTGTGTGAGGTAGTGGGGGATTGAATGGTGGCCCAATTTATATTAACATCACCTAAAATTATAGTTTCATTGCTAATGTTAGATGAGAACCAGGAGAGGATTTCCTCGAGAATAGGTATATTGTCACTGAGTGGAATGTATAGAGAAGAAATACATATCTTTTTGTATTTATTTATATTTAAGAGGGCCAGGTTTAGCACAGCAGTACCAAATTGGGGTACAGGTTTAGTATAAGGAGTTACAGATAAGGAGGAAGAAAACAGGAGGGCTACTCCACCACCTTTTTTATGGGTTCTGTCACATCTTATATTATGGTTGGGAGGGGT
Organism: Protopterus annectens; assembly: GCF_019279795.1. Lineage (NCBI taxonomy): Eukaryota > Metazoa > Chordata > Ceratodontiformes > Protopteridae > Protopterus > Protopterus annectens. The sequence continues at coordinate 255,601,074 of NC_056750.1, read as the reverse complement.
CCTTTTTGGGTCTTTAATATGAGGTTTTAACCATGTTCTGGTGATAGATAGGATGCCAGGGTGGTTGCGGAGGAGCCAGGCATGGAGGCTGGGTATTTTGTTACATAAACTTTGGATGTTCAATGTTGCAAAAAGAAGTGGTTTATTTGGGGGAGGTGATGATGGTGAGTTGGAAGGGAGATTGACAGAGGGGCCCAGGGTTGGGTTGAATGTTGCCTGAGAGGAGAATAGAGCTAAGGTGATGAATGTAGGAGAAAAGGAATCTAAGGAGTTTAGCATTTGTTTTGGGGTCAAGGCGGTACTTAAGGTTGGGTGTGATCGAGAAGGTGGCTGAATGTTTATTATCAGTAATAAGTTTAGTAGTTTAAGGAAAGAATAAAATCACATTGTGACTGAAGAGGTACGGAGAGATAAAATTAGTAGGGGGTCACTCTTGTACATGGTGTGAAATGGTGGTATGAAGGGGGAGTGGTGTTTGGTAGGGAGGTGAGTGAGGTGGTGAAGGCAGGACAGGAGGAGGGAAGTAGCATAAGTGTGAGACTGATTGTATGCTTGAGTGGCATGATGATGTTGTAGGTGTGTAAAGTGTAGTGGAGGTAAGAAGAATTGGTGGATATGTGTAAGGTATAGTTAATTTATAAAGGTAGGACTAGTGAGAAGAGTAGTGTGTGGAAAGGGGCTGGAGAGGAGTGGGCAGGGTTGTTTGTACAGATTGGGAAATAGGCAGAGATGAAGGGGTGGGTGGGGAGAAGTGAGAGTAGGAGGGGAAATATGGTTGGGTGATTTAGAGTGGGAGTGGTTGTGGGGTTATAACGGTAGAGGTGCTGGGGTGGGAATTGGGGGCAGAGTAGGGGAGCAGAGTGAGCCTGAAGGGTGAATGGAGTGGGTTGAGCAGAGGAGGAGTAAAATTACACTAAGAAATAAAACAATCAGTGACTCTGACTCATTCAAACCCACAGAGTTATAGCCAAACTGATGTGGTAAGTACAAAACACAAGTTGTAATCTATACCCAAAATACAGGCTTTTAATAATACTGGAGCAATAGAGATGTATGTGGAAAAGTTTTTAGGTTAGAAAGAAGCTAACAGTAGGGATATTATACCATAGGGCAGAAAATACGGGGGTATGGTTGTATATTATGGAAGTATGCTGCCACCTAGTGGTGAAATGTTAAAAGAGAAAAAAGTAATTGTAGTAAGAAAGCAAGCAAGGGAGAAAAATGTAAAAAGAGGGGAGTGTGGATACAGTCTGCAGTAGGCTGCTATCGTAACACTGTGGGTACACAGCACATCTAAACACAATAACTAAATATAAACATACAAGTGCAAGGTATAGCCACATACACGCTGTTGGTTTTGGAGGGGAACACAGGCTATTAAGGCTGTGCTACAGATGACAAAGATTTAGCCAGTCCCAGGACATCTTCCTTAGCAGGGAGGTATGTCTGGTTGATTATAAGTAGAGCGGGGAGCACCAGATATAGGGAGACAAGAGTTAGCAAGTTGTAAAGAGAGCAGGAGAGAGATTCATTTTATATTCAAGGGACAAAACAAACAAGGAGCAACTAGTATAATGATAGGGCAGATAAGAAAGGCAAAGAAGGTGTGTTATTGAGGTGTTTGGGAGAATATTAATGGGAGTGAGGCAGAAGGGATAGATGGTAAAAGAATAGAGAAAGCTTGGTAGGTAGAAGTGAGTGAGGTAGGTTTTAGGGAATAGGTAGAGTATAGTGTAGAGAGTACAGTTCTCAAATAGATTACAATCAGATTGCTGGCTCACAGTTGTTAAAATTGCAGTTGATATATAAACCAATGCTTAACAGACTATCACTTGGTATTATCAAGCAGATTGCATATCACTTCTAGGCACAAAAAAAATTTAAATCCAATGTATAAAACAGAATATCAATTAAAACAAGTGTAAATAAATTAAATTACAGTGTGAGTCAATTATAGGCACTTAAAGGCACAAGAAGTTATACTGTTTCAAAGATATGCTATCTAGGACAGTTAACTGATTCAGAGATACACTATCTAGGACAGTTGAAAATGCAACATCAAATAACAGCTGACTGGTAAAGAACTGTTACACATCAAAAAAGCAGCACACTGAAAGCTGCTGACTTTGTGGGAGTAAATGTAAACTGGAATGAAATGAAGTGATTAGTGTATGTGCTGGTGTTATGGCACCTAGGGGATTATGAGGCCTGAGTGAATGAAGGTGGGTTATTTGTAAGCTAGAATGAATGCAGACTAATATAGGGAAAAGTAGCTGCTTTTGAAACTACTGTAATACAATATTTTAGTATGGTTGTAAATCCTAAGGATGAATAAATGGAACTAGCTCATGAAATTTACCTGTGTGTTATGCAGTTTTGAGAAACATAGGCAATGTAGTAATTAACAAAAAAAAAGGAAAAAGGGAGTCTGGTTAAGGGAGCATGGCAAGAGTTCAAACTTGATGTGTTTTTTTTTTTTCATTCTTACATGGGGAAATGACTAATTAAGGACCTTTGTTTTAAAACAGAGAGCAAGTAAATGAAAAAGTATATTGAATATTATAAGGCTTTTTTTCTAGCACTTGAAGCTATGTATACTAAGTAGAATTTCTGCAACTGCTCTTCATGTCTCCATGGAGACAGTCTGATAAAGAGGAACTGGAGACAGTCTGGTGGAAGGGGATTGGCTGAGGGAAAAGAACAGAGAAATTGGTTAGGACATAATTTTCCCTGCAAACAATCAGAGGTTTTCTCAGGTGTGACAGCTTTAAAGATAATACAAAACCAGTTAGACTTGCAGTAAAGTTATCTCAGTTTTTTAAATGCAATGGGGATACTAATATAAACAGGTGCTTTTGCTTTTTTTTGTTCACCCTTCTCTCTTTTTCTTTGTCCACTTTTGAGAAATGTAGGCACTGCAATGAAAAAAGAATGAGGAGGGGAGGAGATGAGGGGAGAGCGGAAGGGTCTGTTTAAGACAGTATGACAAAAGAAAACAGTGTGCTTTTTCCCATGCTTGCACAGGTAAATGACTGTGTAAAAACACTAGGAGTTATCCAGTAATAAGTTTATTGCAAACCATGTAAATGAAAAATAATATTGAATATTGTAAGGCTTTTTTTCTGATAAATAAGGTACCCTTAGTAGTTTTGTGTTTGGTTTGCATGTTACTAGAAGACAATTTGATAAAGAAAAATGGCTTGGAGAAAGTGTTTACCAAAAGCATTCAAGTGTTTTCTCAAATGAGAGCGTTATATATAAAAAAAATCAAATAGCACTTACTAATAGCACAGGCTGTATCATATGTCTTAGCATGACTACCCTTTCTTTTTGGTTAACTTTAGCCTGTCTGTGTAGCTATCAACGTAGAACATTTGTTCCTATTAGGAAGCAAAAACTTCAATATTGGAAGATGTACATAGTTTTGTGTGTTATTGTAAAATTCATAGGTTTTAGGAGGATTTTTTTGTTCTCTTTGAGGGCTTTCAAAAAAAGCAAAAAGTTATGTAAGATGCTACATAGGTACAAATGGATATGACATGAAACAACTGTATAAAAGACCAACCTGCCGGACAGTATATACATGTAACATCAAAGTTGAAACTAGACATTTAGCAAAAGAGCAGTTATATATAAAAGTTGGTAATAACTATATAAGAAAATGGTGCTTTCTGTAATGTCTTTCAGTCTAAATGGTCATACAGATAAATATAAAAAAGAAGGAGTAGTGAACTATATTAAAAATGTAGAGTGCAAATGAGTCACATCTGGAAAGAATTAAATGTGAATTTGATAAAGAAAGGTTTTCAGGATGGTTATTCAGCAGAATATCAGGGACAAAGGAAAAGTAGATACCTATATTAATTGCAAGAGGAGCTCCGATAGTGATAGAAGAGGGAAAAAAGATAATAATGGAAGATACATAGTACTAAGGGGCTACTGGTTAGGGAGGAGGATTACACTGGTATGCATTTACATCCTCCCTAAAATTGCTATAATGAAGCTTAAGAAAACTTTGGGAGAAATAATCAGCTTTCAGCGAGGAATATTACTTACAGGTGGAGACTGGAATTTGGTTTGCAACAGTGAAGATGTGTCTAGGGGGTCCAGAAGGGAAAATATAACAAGGGAGGGTAGATTTTTGAAGAAATTTATGAAAATGATTGGCATGGCAGATGGGAATTCAGTACTAGGAACTCGGAGTGAATTTACATATTATTCACTGAGATACAAAAATTGGGCTAGGCTAGATAGATTTTATATCTCACAGGAACATGTGCATTTAATTAAAGGTCTTGAAATGCACCTGATACCTGTTTCAGATCAGGCACCAATAATAACTAAAATAAAAATGCAAGGTAATGAAATGAAAATGAGACATTGGCCCTTTCCCACCTACCGGTTGAAAAGAGAGGGATTTAAAGAATGGCTTGCGGAATTAATTCAGGAGCTACTAGAGAAGATTGATTTATCTTCTGAAAACATAGATAAGGAGTGGGATAAAATTAAAGTGGAGCTTAAAATTAGGTTGGAAATAAAAGAAAGGGAGATATGACTAAACAGTAACAAGAATTATTTAGAGGGACTGACAAATGTTAAAGTATTGCAAAATAGGGGGAATCTCTCAGAACAAGAAAAGGAGCAACCGCAGAATGGTAAAAAGAAAAAAAGGGATTACCTCGATAATATGCATGAGTTTAGAGAGACTGCTGTTAAACAACTGTTTTTTGATAATAATTCTAGAGCACAAACACTTCTAGCACAACAGCTCAGGCAACAAAAAGTGGAAAGGGCAGTCACCAAGCTTAGGGAGCCTATAACAAGGAAGATAACAAGAAACCCTGTAGAAATATTTCAGAAATTTTAAGAAAATTTGTATAAAGCAGAGAAATATGGAAATCAATAAAAGGTACAAATGGAAATGTTTATGGAAGAATTAAATATGCCAAAGTTAGAGGTAGATGAAGTTCAATTACTAACAGGGTAGGAAGGGATGAGATAAAACTGGCAATGTATAACCAACCTACAGGAAAGTCCCCAGGAATAGATGGTATTCCTGTGGAAGTTTGGAAGTTAGGAGGGAAAAAACTGATAAAGATCTGGGAAGGTTTTGTTTAATAGTAATTTAAGAGGAGGAGAAGTACCAGCATTGTGAAAGAAGGCGGTGGTAACGGTAATACCTAAAGAGGGTACTTATCCATTAGATCCAGCTTCATACAGGCCTATTTCAATACTAAACCATAATTATAAAGTGTTTACGTCTATAATGGCAAAAGTGATACCAAAATTGATAGATATGGATCAGTGTGGTTTTGTGGAGGGAGGCAAACATTTGACAATATTAACAGAACATTGATGGTCCAGAGGGAAAAAGAATGTAAGAAAGTACCACTTTTATTGGTGGGTCTTGGTGCAGAGAAAGCATTTGACAGAGTAGACTGGGATGTTATGAGCAGGGCAATGGAAGCATTTGCTTTCCTTGATACAATTATAAGGAAGAATATATGCGGGATTGGAGGCAAGAATTATAGTAGGTGGGGTCCTCTCTGATAATTTCTGCTTGAGTAGAGGAACCAGGCAGGGTTGTCCACTTTTCCCTTTGTTGTTTGCATTATATATAGAACCATTGGCAAAGAAAATAAGGGAACTTAACATACGAAACAGGAACACAAACATTGGAATGTTTGATGAAATCTTTTAATTCTTTTTTTTTTTTTTTGTTTCGTATGTTAAGTGATTTTGGAGTATTGGAGGATTGGAGGTGTTTGTTTTTAAAGAAAATAAGGGACTCAGAAATTCAAGGATATAACGCTGGCTCTGTTTGCAGATTATATTATTTTATACATGACAAAACCAGAAAGGGACATTACAGTGTTGTGGAACATTTTAAGACAGTTTCACATTTCCTTGGGATACAAAATTAACAAAGCTAAAACAAAGGCAATAATGATAAATTATGTTCCAACACACAAATTGGTCCGACAATATCCATATTTATGGGACATGATAAAATGAAGTATTTAGGAGTCGGGATTAGAAATGACTCTGTGGTGGCAGCTATGGAGATGTGGGAAGAGAATAAACAGCAGATAATACAAAAAACTGAGAAACTGGAAGTTTTGTTATATGGATATGGATACTAAGATGCAAGCTATTAAAATGTTTTTAGTCCCTTTAGTCTTATACACAGGTCAGGCAAACTTTTATCAACTGGAGGAGTTGTGGATAGCAATTAAAAAAGAGTTGAAGAATTTTATCTGGGAAGGGAAGGCAGCAAGGGTCAAATGGGATAAGCTGATTCTACAAACAGAACAGAGTGGACTAGGATTACCAAATCTGAGGGGGTATTTTAGAGCAACACAGTTAAGGCTCTTATACATAGCACAAGCAGAAAACTATAATTCAAAGTGGAAAGGAATTATGCTGACACAGGGAGGAAGCTCAAGAAATAAGGAGAGATTGGGATTTTGGATGCAGACTCTTAAGGAGAACAACAAAAATCATACAGAGTATTATATTCATAAAATAGCAGGGAGTATTCTAAGAACCAAACCAGCACGAGATTGGAGAAAAAGAGATTTTGCCAATAGAGATGACTGTTGTTAGGGATACAGATGATAGGCAAGAGGGGGCTGGAATTTATTGGAGAAAACTGGCAAAGGGACCAAGGTATTGGACACAAATAACTAAAAAGAGAAAGGTAATAGAATGGGAAGAGGCCAAGAATCTATTTGGACTGCAGGTTAGAGATTGCCTTCCCTATGAAGGATTGATATCAGAGTATAAGCAAAGAGAAAGAACTAGGGGGCTCCTAAATGAAAGACCAGCACTGGTAGAGTTTTTAATAGAATCTAGAACAGAAGCTGTCGTTAAAAAAGGAATAATTAGTAAAGCTTATATAATATTGCATGATAATTATAAGAATCAATCAGAGGAGCTTAGAAAGGATTGGGAAGAGAGATTGGATAAGCAATTCACAAAGAGACAATGGGAGGATATATGTTTATCTCCCAAACATGCAACAAAGTCTATAAGATTTAGGATCTTTGCCTGGAAGTGTTTACATAGGTATTTCTATATCTCAAGTAGACTCCAATGAAGTTTTTCTCAGGTGGATAGCAAATTTTGGAGGTGTGATGGGCAAGAACGAGGTAGCTGGGAACATATTTTTTTGGAAGTGTGATGAGCTGGCAGACTTTAGGGATTCCCTGCAGGCTGCTCTGTTGGAGATGCTAGGTGAGCAGACTGGACTTATTGGAAGATGATTTTTTTTTAGTTATGTTACAGAATTGGAATTGCCTAGAGACAGTAAAGTCTTGCTGAGTCTAATTATGGTGGATGTAAAAAAAAGCAGTTACTAGAAAATGGAAATCAAAGTCTAGACCAACTTTACTAGAAGTAGTGAATATAGTATTAGAGATAAAACAACTGAAATTTGGATCTTTAGAAGGGCGGCAATGGTGGTGCAGTGGTTAGCATTGCCACCTCACAGCAAGAGGTTCTTCGGTTCGATCCTCAGCTGGGATGCCTTCTGTATGAAGTCTGCATATCCTCCCTGTGGTCACGTGGGTTTCCTCCGAGTGCTCCGGTTTCTTCCCACATCCCAGAGACATGCTGTAGGTGGATTGGACACTCTAAATTGGCCCTAGGTGTGAGTGCATGTGTGTGTGCCTTCTGTGGAAGGTTGGGCTGGCAATTCAACACTGTAAAACTCCACTGCCAATCATGAGCGGATGGGTGATCCGTTGTGGAGACCCCTAACCAGCAAAAGCCGAAAGAAGAAGAATTGGGATCTTTAGAAAAGGGAAGGAGCAAACTACATTGGAAAAAATGGGAATTGTGGGAACAATATATGCAGAGCAAGAACGAGGTTTAAGAGGCAGGATTTGATTGAGCTATATAATGCTTAACTGATAATGACTGGATGATTTATAAGTGATGTATAATGCAGTTATTTCAGTGGTGTCTGTGATGTAAACTGTTTGCAACTAAAGTTATATCATTTTGTATGTTTTTCATTTATATAAATATAAGATTCCCTTTGTCACATGTGTAAATTTAATAAAGATGTTTGGGGGGAAAAAAAGGCAAGTCAGCAAAGCGATGAATAAAATCAGTCTGATGTTTTCCCACAGTTCCTCCACTATGTGAAGAATGTCCATTTTAAGAACTCTGCTGGAGATGAGATATTTTTTGATGCGAATGGGGATATACCAGTTCTGTGGGATGTTTCCAACTGTGTTTTGAACCCTAAGGGTTACTTGCAGTACATTCGGGTAGGATACTACACACCTTATGCTTCTCCAGGTAAACAGCTTATTCTCAACGACAGTGCCATAATGTGGGGTACAGGAGTCACACAGGTAAGGACATTCGCAGAGCAATCAGTCAGCTCTTTGTTTCCACTATACTTAACAGTTTTCCTTTTACTAGTTCCTTAATAGATTTGCATTCATATTATAAAAAGACTCAAATTAATGCAAGTGTCATTAGGATCCTATCTAATTTACCATCTGAGTTTCTCCATTCAGAATGTGCCTCAGACACCAGCTTGTTTCAGCTTTCATCTACTGTCCAAACAGTGCCACATAGTTTCTTAATTCCTGCCACCAAGCAACAACTAGTCATCCAGTGGTGCAGTTATTATTCCCAACAACAAGCACCAACCAATAATCCATCAATAAATTGCTTATTCTCTACACCCAAGCAACAACTAACCACAATTGCCTGTAACATAACTCCTCCAAATTTCCCACATGGGTAGACACTTCTTTCTCTAAAGATGACAACATTTTGGTTATTAACGATACTCACACACAACCCGATGCATGTTCCAAACATTCTGTTTTAGATCCTTGTGAGAAGTAATCTGTAGATAAGGTAGGTCTGCTTTATTCATGCTATCAGACAGCCACACACTTACTTTCCTGTTTTCTGTAAGCTCTACATGTAATGGTTCAAACAATGGAATACAGAATGCGTGGTTCATCAGAAGACCAGCATGGACCTCAGCTCCAGGTCATGTTTTCTATAGTAACACCTAACCTTTTCCAGGTACACCAGAAACAGGATGCTCATTTTTTTTTTTACAATTTAAGCATCCCTTCAGGCACTCAGATGCTATAGTCTCACCAGCCCCTAACTGTTTCATTTGGCTACTTGGCCTAATTTATAAACAAGTAGCTTTTTGTTGTGTCATCATCCTCCAAGCCCAGCACATTACTTTTCATGTTCTGAGAATCATCTCTGACAATTAGGGGAGAACAGTTATTCAAAATGTTACCAGAAAGCTCTGACAGATGTAAAAGCCTCAGGTTTATGCAGCAGATACTCAGAGGACATAGAAACTAATTAGATCTGCTTATGCAATTGCTGTTATTCACAATTAATTAATCTAGTGTATATTTACCAAGTTTGTCACATACTAACTGTTCCTTTTTTCACATTTACACAGCAAATTTTAACTTCTACTTATCTGCTAAGTAGGTTAAATCCACTAGGTAGAAGTACCAAGTTTTCAGAGGTATCTGACAGCACTGCCAGGCTAAATGAATTGCTCAGAGTAGCACACTTTGCAAGTAAATGTTAAAGGAATCAAACCTAGTTACAGAATAAAACACGTTAACTGTCTATACTCTTAAACCATTGCAGTAAACTGCCAGACATTGTTAATGACAAACAAGGAAATATCAAGGAAAGCGTGAAAATTGACAAAACAATGGATACTGCAGTACAGAAGAGAATGCAAGGGTATGTGTGACAAAAAGATGGGTCCCATAGTATAGTGTAGTTGGGGAATACACAACCCTAGTTCGAGTGTTTGTAGAGACACAGCTTTTGTGAGAAATAGGAGTCAAATTGGATTGGGTCTTTCATGGCCTAAAATCAATCTTCTGCCCTGCTGCTGATCATCTCAGTCCAATCTTTGTCCAAAAAGCTCCTATACCACTTGTTTAGTGCTCTCTGGACCATACTATGATGTTGACCCCTGCCCGTCCTTACTAATGTGTGCTAACACTGACCTTGGGCCTGCCTCTCACCCCAGCCATATACATTACCTTATGAAAAATCCTTTCCCTTACAGTACTCTAAACTGCTAGCCAACAAGTCTCTAGAACTGGATGTGCTGCACATAGCAAGCCATCAAATGTACTATTGCAGTACACTGTTTATGCAGCACAGAATATACTATCATGGCATATATTCAAATCAAGCAGTCACCAAACACTATATCACAGCACATACTGTACATAACAAGCCACAAAATGCACTATTACAGTTTACACTGTACACAACCAGTCACAACAGATGCTACCAAGGCATATTACTCTAAACCTGGTCTGTGACATCAGTAGGACTTGGTGGACAGATTTGTGTCACAGAGACCCCCCCCCCATCTGTGGAATAGACTCCCTCTCCATGTCAAGCAGAGTACCTCATTATCCCCTTTTAAGAGCAACCTGGATAACTGGATGTGAAACAGAAAATACACCCGTGGAATTCCGCCTGTGTCCCTGCTGGACAGGGGGTTTGGGTGCTGACTTGTCTAAACATGGGCTAAACTCTTGGCTAGGCTTATAAGGGCCTCAGGGCCAATAGCCTAGTAACTTCCTATGTTCCTATGATCCTATAAACAACTAATCACCAAATACTCTACCACAGCACATACTGAATACAGCAAGATACCAAATGTAAAACCACAGCACACACTACACAGCCATCACATTAAGACTCAATCAGTTGAACAGCCAGCTTCAAAAATGTAGAAGAATAAAACCCAACTATTGTGCATGGTGATACAAGTTTGATTAGAGGTTTGGTTGCCTGTAAGCTGGTCAGTGAGAACAGAAATGAGTAGCTGCTATTGGCTCATCCATCTTTGGGGAAGGGTGGCTGTTTTGCCTCACTTCAGGGGTAGCACCTAGAGAAAACATTAGGTGTTACATGAGTGGAGCTCAAACCTGCTTACTCTATGCTGTTTGAGAGCATTTGCACTCATAAGCCAAAGGGAATTCAGCATGCAGGGACACACTTGCATCAGAGGACAGCAATACTGGAGTTCCAAAGTGCTTCTGAGGGAGAAGGGGGTGCTTCCATGGAGGAAGGGTAGATCACCCTGCAGGACCAGCAACCTGGCCTCCTCCCTATTACTGTACTGTCTCTGGTGAGACTGGTATTCCCAGTTAGGAGGAAATGAACCAGCTATGCTGTCCCACCACATACCAAACACAGTCAATTGCCAAATGCACTACCACACAACATATTATGCACAGTCACCAAGTGTAGCATTGTAACACACATTATACACATCCAGCCAACAAATGTACTACCACAGGGCATAATATACACAGCCAACCACAAAATGCACTACCACTGAACATATTGTACACAGTTAACCACCATCTACCATATCATAGAACATATTGCATACAGGCAGCCACCAAATGCACCATCTCAAAACATATTGCTTACAGTCAACACCAAATGCATGTCACAGCACACATCTTACACAACAGGCCACCAAATACTAACATTCTAGTGAGCTTTGAAACGAATGATCATACTAGATAGTGCACACTAACCCATAACAAAATGGACCTTCATGTGACATGGTTTACACAAGTAATCACCATACAGGACATTGTAGCACATAATATACAAACTCACCAACTTGACTGTTAAATTATATGCTATATACTCTGAACTGCTACACAGATTATGATCACACATCTATAAGCAACCATCTGCAAAACAGTTTGCCACAATGTTCTCCACAATGTGCACCATACTGTATGCTATCAAACAGACTGTTGTGGTCTGCCACCAAACTGACACAATGCAAGCCACCAGAATGTTTCTATCACATGCTGTTGAATCAGACTCTAGATGAACACAATGTATACTGTACACAGCCAGCCATCATTCTAACATAATATGCATTATACAAAACCAAGAACCAGAAAGTCAGACACATACTGGACATAGTCAGGTACCAGAATATCACAACATATTCTGTATACCTCCAGCCATGAGACTGATACAACACATATACAGTACAGGGACAGTTAGACGAATATCACACCGCATATTGTGCACAACCATTCACCAGAACACCACTGCATGTTGTGTACAGAGTCAGACTAACACAATGCATGCAGTTCAGAAGCCAGTAGACTGACATAACAGATACTGTACATAAGTATGTACTACACTAACACAACACATATTTAATGCAGCCAGACACTAGGCTAACACAGCACATATTGAATTTGCATAACACGGTAACACATCAAATATTGTACACAGCTAGAAACCACAGTAACACAACATGTACTCTGCACAGACATGTACCACAATGCAACAATACATATTGCACACAGCTAGCCACCACAACTAGTCACTGTATTAACACAACACATATTATACTTCACCAGACATCATACTAAAAGTGTAAACTGTACACACACACAGACACCAGATAAAACACAACATATACTTTATACAGCCATATTCATGACTAACACATTAGATATTGTGCACAGCAAAGTACCAAACTAAGACAAAAGTATTGTACACAGATGGGTACTGCAATGTCACAAAAGATGCTGCACTTGACCAGCCTCCAGACTGACACTACAACTAATCTACTTGGTTGGTTAGGCTAGCATGATGCAATGTACACATCATAAGTGGTTAGTATGGTGCAACTTGTATAAAAGAGGCAGGTACAGCATAGTGTAACAGACACATCATAAGTGGTTACTACGGTGAACCTTTTAAAAAAACAGACAGGACAACAAGATGTAACCAACACATAATAAGGTTAGTATAATGTACCTTGTATAAAACAGGCAGGGTAGCATGAAGCAATCCACAAGGCTGGGACAGCATGATGCAATCAACACATCATAAGTTGTTATGTTGTTATTGTGGTACATGTTTTATAAAACAAGCAGGGACAGCATGATGTAAGTGATACATCATAGGTGGTTAGTATGGTATACCTACTATAAAACACACAGCTCAGGAATGCAAACTGTACATCTCTACATTTGCATAACATATTCTACATATCACTGACAGGTTTTGGTGATATATTCTATAATTTGCTGATGGATCCAGATTATATGCTGTGTTTGTTTCTGACAGGCGGATGGAAAAATCTATGCTCTTAGTAGGTCAGCATAATGTGACTAGAAATCACTGTCTGCTGTATGTGATCAAAGCTTACACTCTCTAATCATGTTTCTGCTGACTGTCATAACAGCATAAAACCTAATAACTCAAGTGCACAAATAATCAAAGCATGCCTATTCAAATATTAGTGGGTCATGAATCGAAGAACAGGGATATACTTGAAATAAAGATTTTTGTAAAGGGACAATATACCTATCTCTCAAGTGCTACGATTTTGGTAGAGCACTATGATTTTGGCCTTCAGATTTAGCCTTATTCCTCCTAGATTTATGACATTCTTCATAAAATTAGACCTATTTATAAATATATACTTTATTAAATACATAAACTAGCTTATATGAAGCTTCACTACCACTAACTATATGGGGTCTAGTATATAAAGAACTTCTATTGTGAAAAATAAGAAAGTGATACTCTTTCTGACCCACTGCTATGATTTTAAAGGGCAGTGCTATGACTTATAAAGCTTGAAAACTGAGAAATATGGACAGGCTCCCCACTGAAATGTTGGCACTTGAAATGCTGAGTACTAAAAAGCCAAAGAAAAAAGGCTGAAAACATAAGAGAAAAGCGAAGCTTGAAAATCATTTTTCTCCTTAAAACTTCTTTTTGCAAGTAGGCAAGCCCACCCCCATACCCCCCATGTGTGGGGCAACTCCTCGACACCCTCCAAACTTATATATACTAGCTCTGAGATCACCATACCTTGAAAAAAAGGGAATATTTACAGAAATGGCATCTCAGACTTAATATACACAAGTCTAATCTTTCGACCATTCAGTCTCCATGTTTCAGGTCTCACTTTAGCGGGTCCCAACATTTCAAATGGTTACCATATGACAAAACCCCTTCTACCCTCCATGTGGGAGGGACCCTAGCCTCTCATACCTCCTTGCATGTATATTCTCATTCCATGGTCAATCCAACTCAGAAATATTCAAAGATTCAAAGTAAACTTTATTGTCATTTAGGACTACACATGTGTAGACTTAAACAAAATTACGAGTATCAACTCACCATGAGAGTACAGAAGAAGCATAGGATGCAACAAATACAACAGTAAGACATATCAAGTAAAGGAATTACAGACTAATGACTATGCCCCAAGAACAGAAGAAAAAAGCTTAATCCCACCATGTAGTCATATAAATACTTTATAGTAGCAGCATAACAGGTAAGGTTGGTTATTGCACATGAAATAAAATTGTCACTCTTTATGTATATTACATAAAGCAAGTAACAGGCAATTGCACTTGAATGTAAATATATAACTAAGTAAATAAGCAAATATTGCACATTCCAAACAAGACACTGTTATTAAGTTAGCTTGTGGTGTCACTAGGGCTGGTGCCAGAGTTAATAAGTCTCATCACTGTTGGGTAAAAGCTGTTAATGAATCAGGAGGTCCTACAGCAAATACCGTGGTATTTCCTGCCAGATGACTGTTGAGTAAGCCAGCCATGTGCAGGGTGCGAGGAGTCATTAAGAATTTTGTGGGCTGTGAAAAGCTCTTGGATTGATGGTAGACTTTTGCCTATGATTTTCTCAGCAACTCTCACTGCTCTCTGTAACTTCTTTTCAGCCACTATACAGTTCCCAAACCAAATAGTGAAATTACAGGTTAGAATGCTCTCAACAGTTCCTCTGTAGAAGTTGGAGAGAACAGTAAGTGGGAGCTTTTCTGTTGAGCCTTCTCACAAAGTGGAGAAGTTGATGAGCCTTTTTGACCAACTGACCAGTATTCACAGTCCAAGAGAGATCCTCCGAAATGTACACTCCTAGAAATGTTGTAGTTTTTACCCTTTCCAGCTCTTCACTATTAATTTTGAGCGATGAGTGGGCAGTTGACTTTTTCCTGAAGTCAAAGATGATTTCCTTTGTTTTATTGATGTTCAGGTCTAGGTTGTTTCTCACACATCAGCCGATCAGAGAGTTGACCTTGTCTGTGTACGCTCTTTCATCCTCTCCTTTGATGAGGCCCAGCCAAGTACACATCCCTGAGGAACACCGGTGTTGAGAATTATGCACCCCAAGGTGTTATCTCCTACACATTTCCTCTGTGGTCTGTTGATCAGGAAGTCTAGGATCCAGTTGCAAAGATGCTTGTTAATTCCGAGGTTGACAAGCTTATTGATAAGTTGCATCAGAACCAGAGTATTAAATGCCAAATGGAAGTCTGTGAACAACAGTCTGACATATATAAAAAAAACAGCAAATAATAATAAATAAAATATGTGTAGTCTGAGAAACCACAATTGCAGCTGCTACAATCCAAAACAGTGTTTTATTAACACAGTTATTGAGTGCTTTTGTCTCAATAAAAAGAGACTTCATCAGAATAACAATAAAGTCATAAAGAAAGCAGTTTAAATACTATTCACCAATTAAATCTCCACCAATAAAATGTAAACATTAATTAAATACATCACACACCAATTAAATGCTTAAAAGAAACATGGATAGGATAAATGCAACTTGCTATGCTGACATAAAATAATGTAGTAAAAACCTTTTTGTTAAGTAAATATATGGGTCTACCTGACATTGCCGATACTCCAGAATACCGACAACCATATGCCAACACCATATGATCGACATTCAGAATGCCGACAATGCGGAACTGGCATCTCATTATAGTGCGGAATGGAAAGATTTCCATTCCTGCACTGTAGTGCGATCTCGGAGTTGGTATATTAAAGTTACAGGGGTGTGGGGGGCAGAGCCCCAGGGGGGGGGGGGTGCAGGGGGGCATAGCCCCCCCTGCTAGCAGTTGAAAGGAAATGTTATTTTCCTTTTACATGGTCTACTTACAATGTCGAGATTTCGGATGTCGGTCATATGGTGTCGGCATTCTGAAATTTCAGCATTGTGAAGTAGATCCAAATATATATATATATATATAGCCAACATTTTAATTATGTATATACTATAATATTTACTATATGTTGTTTGCTTTTTCATGTAAAATTGGCACAATAGAAATAGCATCATTCAAACCTGGGGGAAACATCTTAGCTAATCTAAGCTGCCATTCTGTTTATTTTTTCTTTAAAGTATTTTTCCAGTCTCCTCCCCTGTCATCAAGTTTAATGATTTCCACAATCCCAAATAAAAACTTTTCAAAATTGGAGCAAACTTGAGTGTTTATACAATGCATTATTCTGCTTCCCATTCCTTATATCATTTACATACTCATATATTCTACATCTTAGTTCAGTCTTACCTACATAGAAATAAAAACATGTACAGTATCATATGGTGATATGCACCTCACTCACAGGTCAGGAGGTCATAGTGCTGTGTGTATATGTCATACCTCTCATCCTCTTAGAGCAAAAACTCTGGACAAAGCCTAAAATGATAGGGGGACAAATAGGGACAGATTTTAAATATTGCTTTTACAAAATTAGGAAGTTGATAGAATAATAAGTTTTGCATTAGGATGAATTTTCTGAAGGATGTGGAGTTTTAAACTCAAATATTTGTCATTATTTAATGACTTCAATCCTCAGCTATTTGCCAGAAAAGTACAGATTTTAGGAGGAACACATCAAAAATATGAAGCAAAATTTGGACATTCTGCGAAAATCTGTATAGTTGAGAGGTATGGACTGTATGTGTGTGTGTGTGTGTGTGTGTGTGTGTGTGTGTGTGTGTGTGTGTGTGTGTGTGTGCTATTTATTTACATTTGTTAACTGAATGGGGGAGCCATCTCCAGGACCCTATCATCCAATTCACAAGGCTGTCACAGACCTTTAGAGTCTACAAAATTACATTTTCAGCCTGCATTGATAATTCCATACTCATACACAAAAACATCATACAAGTTAATTATATTTATGCATTTAGACTACCGACATTCTATATCATTTAGGTTATATACAATCTACAAAGTGGACGGAAAAATCTGGGTCATGAATCACATGATAATTACAACAACAACAATATAAATGGTAACTTAAGTAGTAAAGAGCTATTTCTGTTGAGGATATATAATATAGTTTGGCTTAGAATTTGTAAGCTTAGAGTAAGAATCAGACACTAAGGCATAATGTAAAACAGGCTAGTGGCACTTTTGTTAGTTCCTCTAGAAACTGTTTATGGTATGTGTTGCTTTTCTTATGTGCATTAAGAAGACGTTGAGGCTTGGGTGTTAGTTTAAGTAATGTGTTGTATACAAACACGTCAGGATGAATGGCAGGAATATTGAACTTAAACGGACTATCTAACTAATTGACTGACTACATACTTGAATGCTCTCACTCTGGCTACTCACTCAAAATGGCACCGTTGCTTGTGTGA
Source organism: Protopterus annectens (assembly GCF_019279795.1). Taxonomy (NCBI): domain Eukaryota; kingdom Metazoa; phylum Chordata; order Ceratodontiformes; family Protopteridae; genus Protopterus; species Protopterus annectens. The sequence continues at coordinate 255,583,575 of NC_056750.1, read as the reverse complement.
TGCCCCACCTCTGGCCCAGTAATGAAGGAGCCTCAGTCCTCAATACTGGCAACAGTGGGGGATGTACATTGGGAGGATGACAGGTACACACACAGTATTTCCAGATGCAGCTCATTGCATCAAGTGCAATTTCCCTAAAGAGCACACAGAGACCACAGTCAGTCTGGGGCTGGTTTCTCCTTCTTTCTTCAGATCCTCAATAAGATTCCCCACTGGCACAGCTATAGAGTTGAGATCTCAGCTGAGTGGCCAAGCCAAGATCTCAAACACTCTCTCTGTCCAACTAGAGCTTTGTATCCCACACGTTTTACACACGCTTCATTTTACACGCACACACACACACACACACACACACACCTGGGAAAGGCTGGCACAGGTTTACTAGCTATGCCCCCTTTTGCCCAGACTCTAAGGTAGTTACCACTGCCACCAGCCACCTCTTTATCAGCTACTTTAAGGCCCTTAACAAAGGGTGTCCAATCATACTGTGTAATATTAACACTAATACAAATGGTAGTTTGACCAAGAGCAAGGCTATTAGGAGTGACACACACAGTGTCATCAAATAAATAAAATATGTCTAGACTGACCAGCCACAGTGAAACGTTTGAATATATCTAATAATGTTGTTGTGTCTTTCGACTTTTCCCTGTTAGGGGTCGCCACAGCAGAACTCCGGTCCGCTAATGATTGGCAGTAGATTTTTACGTGCCGAGTTGCCAGCTCTGATTCACAACCTTCAACGAAGGTACGCCCATTCACGCATGTCTCCACACAGAAGACGGTCTAGCTGAGAATCGAACAGGACAACGTCTTACTGTGAGGCGACAACGCTACCGCAGCACCACCACTGCAATATATCTAATAATAAATAATAAAATAACAAGAAAATGCTCAGTATATAGTTACAGTTACATCAGAGTTCAAAATTACAGGAAATATTTAAAACAACATAACAGGACAGTCTCAAATAAATAAAGAAAAATATCTAAGCTAAGCTTTGCTATATTCCTGAATGCATCTAAGAGAATTACTGTATCCTAATAACTTATTTCAGAGCAAGCAAGGCAGATGTGGTGAGTGGATCTTGATGTTGTCAGGTCAAAATACAGAATACTATCTCTCTCCCCCACAGGCTTAACAAATTAATATCTCAAATATTACTGATAGGATCCTTGCAGAATGACATAATTTTTTGTCATCTGACTTCATTTCTCAGGCTCTAAACAACCATTGATGCCAGCTGGTAGCATTTAGCATTTACCTGTGGAAATACACAGACAAGGTCTTTTTCCTCAGATCTAGGAAGAAACTGGAAGCCATAAAACAATTACCTTCCTACACATTTAAGAACCAGTAATTTTTTTACAATAGAGAAATCTCCCTAGTGTAGACATTGGGTCTGTTACTGCACTGAAACTGAAAGATAACATCTTTTTCTGGCCCAGCCATAAAGTAATTTAATTTCAACTATTTTTCTGAAGTTTTGCAAGTTAACCTCCTGTGTTCCAGTTTCCCCTGCTAAAATAGGGTCTATATTAAATTGTCGCCCTCTTAGTTTGTCGAACACCTAAACGTCGACACCTTAAAATCGCGAACGGCAGTTTGCACACAAGGAAACAAGTCATTTGGCCATTATGGGAATTTTGCCCTGTGTACAACATAGAGCAATCTTAGAGTTGGTATATTTAGTTAGGGTGTGTGTGTGGGGGGCACAGCCCCCACATTGGGGGGGCGCAGGGGCAAAGCCCCCACTTGATTTCTATTTAAAATGTTTTTTTTTTTTACTTTGGCCAATGGCTTTCTTTCCCTGTGTGGAAAGTGCTGTTCGTGATTTTAAGTTGTCGATGTTTAGGCGTTCAACAACCTAAGCGGTCGACGATGTAATATAGACCCCTAAAATATACACATTTAAACAGTTACAATAGTGTATATACATGTTTGTTATTTTTCAGTAGGGTACACTGCGGATACATCTTTAAGCTCAGTACTTTACAAACCCTTTTCAACACGTTTGTACAAATCTAGCTTGATATACACGTAACATACCTTTCTAATAAGGTTGTAACACAAGTATCTTACATGAAGCATGTTGACATTCACAAATGACATATAACCATTTACAAAATTCCAGACAGCTGTGCTGGCAGTATCTCTCTCACACTTCTATATAAGTCATATTGATATTCACAAATGACATATAATTATTTACAAAATTCCAGATAGCTGGGCTGGCAGTATCTCCTTTCGTAACAGCTTGCACGTGCTGACTCACTGGAAAGCTTCTTAAAGGTATATCACACACACTGATCTACAGCCTCCCTCTTTACTGAGCTGTCTCATATAAACAATGACATTTCAATGGGCTTGCAATTATACAGACACTAATAAAGAAAAACAACAGTCATGTCCTGGTTGCTGTGTATCTGGAACTAGTTTTCAAAATGCGACTTTATCTGGTGACATAATAGTTAGAACTGGGTTTAGCAACAGGGAAATGTTCTGCTTGAGGAATTTCAGAGATTTTCTCAGAAATAGGGATTGCTGACCGAATGTTCTCTGGAACAGGAACATTGGAAAAGTCACTCTGTGAACTAAAGTCTTTGTCACAGGCAAGCTGCTGTAACACTGGTTCAGACACTGGTAACAAATGCTTCTGATTTCATCTGATTTCCACTCCTTGTGATTCCACAATGTACAATCTTGACTCTTGACACAAACTTTTCACAAATCCGATGCGATCAAAACATTTGACGTCTGCATTCTCACTATCTCCCCTTTTACCAATGAATGGAGCAGTTTGCTGGTTTTATCACATTAAGACTTCTGGGATAAATGTTTTTTTAACATTTGGGCTTTTACTGCTTTGTTGTTCTTAGCATTTGGAATCAATAAATTACTGCCGATTGGTAATGTGGTTATGGTTTGTCTCGATATGCGCAGGTGAATCAAGATGTTTATCATGAGGAATGTTTCTGAGATTTAACAAGCTGAGAAAAACATCAATATTGTCACTTTTGTCACATCTGGATTTCTCTAGCAGCTGTTTTGCACTTTGAACTGCACGTTCAGTCGAGCCATTTGACTAAGGTTATTCAGGACTACTCATAATATGAATAAAGTCCCACTCTACTGGAAATCTCTTGAAATGCTGACTTGTAAACTGTGCACCATTGTCAGAAATAACTCTGTGCAGACTACCATGTATTGAAAAATGTTGCTTCAACTTAGTAATTAACAGTACTGGAAGTTAGGTTGGGAAGTAGATCAATCTCGAACCAATTAGAATAAGAGTCTGCTAACAGCAAGTAATGCTGACCATTCCACTCAAAGATATCTGTGGCTACTGTTGACCAAGGTAGTTCAGGAATCTGGCTTAACTGAAGTGGTTCTTTCTGTCGATGCAAATTTGTACTATTACATATTGAACAAGATGAAAGTACTTTCTCAATATCTCTTGACATAGAAGCTAAATACTGGACCTCTCATCCTTCTTTTGTTAGAATCAGTTCCTGGGTGGCCACAATGCAAGATATTAATATACTCTTGTTTCAAGGACTTTGGAACAATCACTTTATGACCTTTCATGATGATACCATTGTCTGACAAAATCTCATGTCTGTATGGAAAATAAGGTTGCACTTCTACTGTGAAACAAGATTGCTTTGAAGGTCATCCTCAACTGATAAAGAGGTTTACCTTCTGGAGAATTGGATCTGAAGCTGTGTGAGTTCTAAGGTCATCAAGACATGTGGAAGAAAAATTTCTCACTTCCATGACCTCAAAATCAAGTTGCTCATTACTATGCTTTTCGGTGTGTTTTCTGGACGATCTGGATAAGGTATCAGCAAGATAAAGAACTCTGCCTTTTGTGTAAACAAGATTGAAATTGTACTTCTGCAATTTAAGCATCATGCATTGTAATCTGCCTGGAACAGTATGCGTAGGCTTTCTCAAAATAGTGACTAGAGTTTGGTGATCAGTTTCGATTTGGATAGGTCGACCATAAATATAATCATGGAATTTCAAACATACAAATACAATTGCTAAAAACTCTTTCTCAATATGGGCATACTGCATCTCCGTTTGAGTACGAGTTCTTGAGCCATAGGCTACTGGTCTACCCTGTTGAAGAATGACTGCACTTAGACCAAACTTAAAGCATCACAAGAAAGAGTAACTGGTTTGTGAACATCATAATAGCTGAGAGTTTGTGGGTTAGCAATTTTCTGCTTCAGGACATCAAATACGCTATGATGCTCTTCTGACCATGACTAAATTACATCTTTGCATGTCATCTCTCTGAGTGATGCTGAAAGTTGGCTTAAATCTAGAATGAACTTGCCTAGATGGTTGACCATGCCAAGAAAATGTTGTAGGGCTTGAACATTGTCTGAAGCTGGCATCTCGAGAAGTGCTTTTTGCTTTGAAGGATCTGGTTGTAAGCCTGAACTGGTAAACAATGTGACTAACATAAAGTAACTTTTTGTAGCCTGAACCTGCAATTCTGAGAATTCAGCTTAAAATTCACTTCATGTGCTCTTTCCAAAACTTGAGGTTTCTGTTATGTTTGATTTCACCATTGCCTCCTACTAGAATAATAGGACACAGCCAGCCAGAAAAAAATTGCTTAATCACACACTGAAAGATATTACAGGCAGAATTTATTCCAAATGGCATTCTCAGAATCTGTATCTTCCAAATGGCATACCCAATGTGGTTAACAATTAAGATTTTCAGTCAAGCATAATTTGCCAAAATGATCTCTATTTTTGCATCTAAGACGAAAAAACAGTGGTGTTTGGCATGAGTGCAGCAACCTCTTCGATTGTGTGCATCGGATGATGAGATCTTTTTAATGCTTTGTTCAGATCTCTTGGGTCAATACATATTCTGATATTGTCTGAGCTTTTCTTATGAGCTCTATGAGTCAATGTCCCTTTAAGAGGGACAGTGCAGTGGTGCAGCAGTTGTGATGTCATCTCACAACAAGAGGTTCTCCATTTTGATTCTCAGCTGGGGTGCCTTCTGTGTTGAGTCTGCATGTACTCCCTGCGTTCGTTTGGGTTTCCTCCCATGTTACAAACACATGCATCTGGAGCATTTCTCCCTGGGCCTCTGCTGAAAATTTGCTTCATTCCAAGTTGGAATTTCCTGGTAAATAACTAAATAAATAAATAAATAAAGCTGTTACCATGGAGGATACCCATTCGGTAGGTTCTTCTAGTGGACAAATTACTCCTACCAGCACCATTTTCTAGCTCGGCTTTGACTCTGTTGTTCATAGCTATTGGAACTTTCTGTGCTGATCTGACAACTGGGCTGACCTCTAGGTCTAACTTCATGGAGTACACAACTGGTAGTTTGCCTAGTTTGTCTGCAAAAATATCAGCATACTTAGAAAAAAATGGTTTGGGTGAAATTTGAGCTGTTATTCAGGGTTACATGGTGGAGCTCTTTATTAAGTGAAAGCATTCCCATTTTCAAACGGTCTCTGAGGCCTAATAATGACTGATCGTGTCTCTTGACTAAGAAAAATTGCAAGTCATAGCTATTCCCACCAGAGTAACAAGAAAGCACTACTGAGCCTTCAGTTTGAATCTCTTCACCACCATAAGAAGCAAGTTTCTCACACTTTGTCAAATCAAGTTTTTCTGCAGCTTTTACTCTAGCAAATGTTTTTGCTGACATAACATTGCACTTTGAGCCAGTATCTACTTTGAGCTCTATGGGACTCCCATTAATCCAAACTTTACAAAAGATTTCATTCTTTGCCCACAAATCTAATGCTTTAACTGTTTCACCAAGCACAGACACACCATCAATATAAAATGTAGCATCACAGCTTTCTAATTGATCACCTTGTCTCTTGGAATGCCCTCTTCTAATAAAAGAATGTGCCTTATTTGATTTACAAAATCTTTTGAAATGATTAAAATAATTGCAAGAATGACACTGCTGACCAAAAGCTAAGCACTTTTCTCTTTTGGGTTTGTGATTTACTATGAAGCTAGGTCGGGGCAAATGTTTTGACTTTGCTGACTCACCCTTATTCTTCACTGAGCATGCTCTGAAATTTTCTGGAAAGACTAAGGGTTTCCCAGGGACTGTTACAGGATCTGCCATAGTTGTAATGTGCTTGGGCCTGTTTCTTTTAACCACGTGCTATACTATCAACATGAGCTTTGTCACCATGCCTTCCACAGCTATTCTCTTTTGTAAGTATACTTGTGTGCCTTTCTGTAAGCTCATATATCTGACAAATCTCAGTGGCCTTATTTAAAGTTAAATCACTGTCTCAAAGCAAAGTCTTCCTCACTGTGTAATTATTAATACCACACACAAGCCTGTCCTTTACTAACTCATCTCTCAAATCACCAAATCTGCAAGTTTTAGCTTTGTTTCTCAAGTCAGTTATAAATGCTGCAAAAGTTTCACCAGGCTTTTGATCTCTTGTGTAAAATAAGTGCCTTTCCATTGTAATATTTGTTTATTGGATACACATTTCTCTAAATTTACATTTTTAAGGACTCTGGGTCTTCCCTTGTTTCAGCCAGTACCACAATATGGTGATCTTCCCCTGCAAACACAGCAGGTGGATACACAAATGAATGCTGTCTTTCAATGGCCTCTGAACCAGATAAATTAAGCAGAATAAATGCTTTTGTACATGCATCTTTGTCACAAACAGCAGCCTGTATTAAAATATTATATTCCTGCTCAAACACTCCCCAATTTTCTGCAGTATTGTTATCAAACACAAGCGGTGTGGGTCTGCAAAACTCTGCTGCCATGCCCACAGATTATAGTAAAACACAATGCAAAATGGCCCTTGTAATTATGTATAAACATTCACATACACCAGGTACTTGTAATAATATTGAAATGCACAATAACCTCTTCAAGATACTTATTCTGCGAAATATGCTTTGAAATAACTGTACTTTGCGAAAGAACTGCGGTGTGATACTGCACAATCTTGCAAACACTTTGCACACTTTGGATATTTTGAACAGCTTTAGTTAATACAAAAAAGTAATACATAGCAAAAAAATGCAGTTGTTTTCCCTTTTTTGTGCATTTTATGTGATATGGATGTTGTTTCAAACATTTTCATAATTATTTTGAATATTTTTATCAGTTTGTCGTAGTTTCAGACATTTCATTTGATAAGAAATTCATTTTAAGCATTTTGAGTGTTTTGTTTTATATTTATAGCAAAATAAATCATTTAAGCAAGTTTTAGTACCTGGAATTTGTTTTTGATCTCTTTTGTAAGTCATTTGAGCAGTAGGGATAATCTATTCCTGTATATTCCTCCAAATTTAACCAGTTGCCTCATGGCTGTAACTTTGGATCCCATTCTGACACCATGGCATTCTTCTTATGTGCATTAAGAAAACATTGAGGCTTGGGTGTTCATTTAAGTAGTTTATTGTATACAGACACATCAGGATGAATGTCAGGAACATTGAACTTAAATGAACTATCTAACTAACTGACTGACTACATACTTGCATGCTCTCACCCTGGCTGTTTATTCAAAATGGCACTGTTGCCTGCACATGCTCAGTACTTATATGCATGTGCTGACTCACTGGAAAGCTTCTTAAAGGTATATCACGCACACTGATCTACAGTATGAATAGTCATACTATGTAGCATTACTGCACAGAAGGACAGTAGTAGGAAACTGGAAGCACATCGTGTACTAAGCTATGTAAGCAGGGAAGGGATATTCAACAGAAAGGAATAGGAATATAAATAGTTATATTAAGTGGGCTGAAAAGATGTCTTTGGAGACTTAATGCTTAAGGGACTGAATGTTATTAATAAAGCTGAAAGTCATGTAGGCAATTTAACTTTGGACTTGGAGAATTTTTAGGACTAAGAAGGGACTTTTAGTTGCTTTCTGAATAATGATTTTTCTGTAGTAGTTCTAATATGTGGTGCTATTGAGTTCCGATAGGCTGATATGATATTTTTAGAAGGCTGTTTTGCAGATATTTGGATATCTGTTTGGAAGGTGGGCTCGAGTAAGAGTATATGCATTCTTAACTATATAGTGACTATGAAAGGGGTGTGTTTTAAACTTGCTAGCTAGGGAAGGACGATACATTTTAGAGAGTTTAGTAGGAAGACTGTCCTTGGAAAAATGGGTAGCCAGTTTTCTGTAAATGCTGACCAGATTTATGAAGTGGAGAGTTTTATTTTCTGAAACATGTAAAATGGAAGAATTTCATGATGAGTTTAATGCCAGGATAGGAAGTGCATACACCAGTATGGGGAATTATGGGAATTAGTACATTCAAAGTGATGTTTTCCTGGGCTTCCTATGTGTGAGACAGGAGACTTTAATGACAGTTTAAGTTGGTTTAGAGCTTTGTCTACTTTGGTTTCAGTCTGATACTAGAAAGATAAATGCTGGTCAAACAAAAGCCATCGATATTTTAGTTTAACAACTAAAGAGAGTATTGCGAAGATGATCAGTAATCAGTAGATTATGGTTTGCTGGAAGCCATTGGTGAGTTTTATCTATCTATCTATCTATCTATCTATCTATCTATCTATCTATCTATCTATCTATCTGTTTATCTATCTATCTATCTATCTATCTATCTATCTATCTATCTATCTATCTATCTGTTTATCTGTCTATCTATCTATCTATCTATCTATCTATCTATCTATCTATCTTCTTTTTGCAAGAGATCAATAGCGCTATTCAGTGTTGGTCCTCTTCGATTTCTGTGCACATTTGATACTGGGGACTATGGTATTGTCATAGAAGTTTTATTTACCTATTGTAGCATTTCTGCTATGGACGTGCAGTAGTTTATTTCATACCTCTGTGGCTGTATTCACATTTTTTTTTCGGTGTCAACTCATCATCTATTATTATTTTTTCTTTAGATTGTGGAATTCCACAGGGTTCTACCTCTGGCCCTTTATTGTTCATGGTATATATGCTTCCATTAGGAGAGGAAGAGGGCCTAACATCCCATAGTTATGCTGATAACACTCAAGTTTATCTCTCCATTCCTCAAGCCAATACAAGTTTGTTTGTTTGCTTTGGCCAAAGATCTTGAAGCCAAACATTCTTGGCTAATCCTTAATTGGTTGAAATTCAATACCTCAAAAACCAAGGCAATGGCAGTTCATGCTACCCTGAGAAAGTCTGTTACTCCAACCCTGCCCAGTTTTGTTACATATTGTGGCAGCAACTTTGAATTTGCTGATAGGGTACACAGCTTTGGTGCAATTTTGGACTCCTGGCTTACACTTCAGAACCAAGTGTAGGCTGTTGTGAAGTCCTCTTTCTTTCACTTGCAAAACATTTGAAGGATTAAGCACCTGCTATCTCAAGCTGACCTTCAGTTTGATTTTCATGCAGTGGTGTCCTCAAGGTTGAATTACTGCAGTGCTTTTTACCTGGGACATCCTAAGACTGAGCTGGAATGTATTTACTCTTTATTGACTGGATTAGTTCCATTAGGCTAGTGGCCTCTTTTCAAGAGAGACCCAAGGTGATATTTCTACTACTAGGGGAAATTTGGCCAGGTCATCGGGGAACTTCCCCTACTCTTTTCTATATGTGCTGTGGGATCTTTTACATACACCTGAGCTACCTCCAAGTCAAGCTGATGGGAACTTAGTTTAAGATCTCATTAGAAGGACAACACTTTCAGGAGAGCAGCACCCACCACTGCAGTGTCAACAATCAAATCACTTGGAGTGGGAATTGAACTTAGAGCCTTCTTATCATCCAGTACCAAACATGAGTATGCTACCTGTTGCACCACTGATAGTGCTGTGCAGAAATATGCTGCCAGGCTACTTACTGGTGCATCTTATTACCAACATGTCAAACCTATTCTAAACACCTACACTGATGTCCTATGTTTTATAGGATCATTTACAATGTCTTAGTTTTAGTGCATCTGTCCAGTCATGACATGGTTCTTTCATACCTATAGGAGCTTATTGAGCCCTACTGCCCCACCTGGGTGTTGAGCTCTGCCTCTGAGGGGCTGCTGGCAATTACAGTGGCCTGTCTCACAACTTCTGGGCATCATTCTTTTTCTAATCAGGCACCTCTCCTCTGGAGTTTGCTACCACTGTGGCTCTGAAAGTGCCAAATACTGGTGACATTTTACCTAATCTGTAGGAAAATTACTATTTGCCAAACTTTTTAGAGCCTTCCAAAATAGATATAAATGACCTATGACTGTTTTAAGAAAGTACCTTTGACAAAATCAGTGGTTAGTCTACTAAAAGTTTTAATGTGCTGATAAGTAAGAAATTTGTATGGATTGGCTGTGTCATGTTTCTAAAGGTGCCCGGCTTTTTCATTTTTTTTTTTTAATTTTTGATGTTAGGGTTTTCTGTCAGCTTTAAGTCTCTAACTAGAAATAGTCTGTTCTGTATTGGAGTTAGCTAAATGTATAAACAAGCTAGGGCTGAGATACATTACTTACAATGCAGTCAGGATCACAATTTTAAGACCACTTAACAACGCCTAGTTTGTAAACAAAGATAGATTCCACAGCCTGAGGCAGGAGACTTTTTGGGATTAAAATCAGGAAAGTTTTACCATTTTCAGTGAACAAGAATTCTAAGTTTTAGGTAGGACTTTTAATGAAATAAATGTATTAGCACTATTTGTTACTAGTACATCTATGACTGTTATTTCATTAAATAAAAAGTTTTGGCTGGTGGTATCTTGAACAGTTTGAGTCATGTTATTGAAAGATGTGGTTCTACTTAGCTGTGCATTGTGATGTCTAAGACAGTTTATATTCAGGTCACTTAAGATACCAATTTCTTGTTTTCACAGTAAGAGATTATCTGGTTTATGCTATCCTAGACAAAAGGGACTGAGCAAATGAAAAGGATTTAAAGTTTGGGTACAAAAAGTTTGGAATGATTTGCAATTAAAAGTTGGATAATGATACAGTTATGGAGAGAATTGGGTAGGGTATTGCTCTTCTGGATAAACTTTGATTGTGGATTAGTGTCTTTCTAACCAACTATGAAGATTCCCCTTGACACTGTCCAGGTCTATTATCAAAGAAAGCATCACAACCTCTATTACTTGCATCTGAAAGGATTACATTCATTTTTCAGCCATGTTTCCATAATTCCCAATACCGTAGGAGTAAACTGTGAAACCTATACCTCAACTGTAATCCGTTCATTTTTAAGACTACTAATCTTTAAATATCAAGATACAAGTGTGTGTACATACGGGTGTGTTGACCGCATGAAAAAAAAACAGCCAACACAACAGTCGTGTGCTAAAATAAGCATATTATTGCAACAATGCAAAGTACAGGTAAATCTTTGCTAACTAAAGCTATACTAATAGGCAGAAATTTAAACCACCTGCTGATGTCAGGCAATTTTTGTTACACTGCAGTATTTATTTATTTCTTGACTGGGATACTTTGACTAGGCTTAGGTTCTCTTTTTCAGCCTCGGCTCGAGGAGAAAATCCCCAAGGTATCGAGCAATTTCAATGTCTCAGTAACATAACAGTCAGTTTAAAAAAATTGTATCAATATTTACAAACATTCAATTTATAAGCCTTGTACTAAGACTTTACAGATAGAAGAGTGGTGTATAAGATTTAAGAAATGCAATAGAGTGCATTATTAGAGGAGATAAGCAAGTCTGAGTGTTAACAGAGGAGTAGTGATGGAATAGTAATTTGGTCGTCTAATTAGAATTAGGCATAACAGTTTTTTAAGAAATACAGTAAAGTGAGGTGTTAGAAGTTGATTAGCAAGTTAAGTGATATAGTGCTTTAAAGGGAGGTATAAGAGAGGTGATAAAGGGTTTTAGAGAGCTATGTCCTAGATGAGGACCAGGGATAAAGTCAGGAGACAGAGAGGAAGTCTTTTTGTAATGTTTTGAAAAGGTGAATGTGTGTGATAGGCCTGATTGATATAGGAATTTTATTCCAAGTTCTAGCTATACTAGTGGAATAGAGACTGACCCCAGCATCTCCTTGTGGTTTGTAAATAGTAAGCAGTTATTTATTATTTGACTGAAGGGAACAACTTAGAAGACAGTATTGGAGTAGGGGTCTAATTGCTGGGCAGGCCGATGGGGTATGGATGAGTTTATGGGTTAAGGTGAGCTAAGTATAATTTAAGTATTGAGGAAGCTCGAGCCAGTTAAGTGCTTTTAGTGCCAAACAATGGTGGGTCTGGTAAGGTTTGTTGCAAACAAATCTGGCAACTTTCTTATAGAACTGTTCAAGTATAAAACTAAGTGAGGATTGCAAGTTGGTCAAGATAGGGCTCCATATATGAGAGAGGGTAAGAGGTAATTAGTAACTAGTGTCAGAGGTGCCGGTAGCTGCTGAAGACTGGGGGGGGGGGGGGGGCAGAGGGTGAGAGGGGCACTTACTACCGCAACATAGGTTCACTTGGAGGACATTTTAAGCTTAGCCAATTTCCTTTTGGTGCTTTAATTGACATTTCCTGATTGGTCTTACCTATCCCATTGCTAATAATGTGATCATACTATAGATAAATTGAGGGGACCCATGTAAGAGATGAAGCATTTAGGAACTGCCTCTATCCATTAGTGACATGAGGGGCAATCCTGGAGTACATTTCCTATTACTCATCCTTAGATCCAAGTTGTATTCGAATATGGACAGGGATGAGCTTTGTTTTACTTGAATGGATAGTCTGTTCTGGAACAGTGGTATTCTCTGTGATAGATATCTGTCTCTCCACAACCTTCAGTTTAGATACCTGGACTGAATATTTTTGATACCGTTAGACTTGCTGATGTTCAGTAGGTCCATCTGTATTAGTTCGGAGGATATATTGTATGCTAGACATGTCACCTCTAAGCACTCTGTAGGATACTAAGTATAGTGATAAATCTTTGAAGTGGCCCATGCAAGACCTTTTGTTTAGGACTTGTATCCTTTTAGTAAGGTATCTTTGTGGGTATTCCAATTGTTGCATGGGTCTGGACAGATACATGCCAAAGTGGGCATTATACAAAATTATTAACCTAATAAGGACTTTGTAAAGAGGGACAATAACATCTCTAGAGCTAGTCACAATCAATTTGTTTATAAGCTGTGCAATATAGAAAGACTTTCTTATGACTGTGTGCACATGTTGGTCAAAAGTTAGGTTAATATACACACAAGTTCCCAAATGCCAAGCAACTGGGTCAGTTCTCAGGGGGCATTGTCAATTTGGCAGTTCCCTGGTGTAGATGACTTCCTAAAGGATACAATAATGTATTTCTTGGAGTTTAGTTTAAATTCATGATTCTGGCACCAGTTATTGTTTGGGACAAACCTTCCTGCATGATGGTTAAGTCATTTGGGGATTCAGTAACTGCTCCTAGCTTGCAGTCAGCTCAAACTTAATCGGCCAAAGCACTTTGGTATTTCCTTTTACTTTTTAGATGTATATGCCAAACAGAAAAAGTCTCAGTACCGAACCCTAGGGGACTCCAATGGAGACTGGTCTCTTTCCCTATTTTGATTTCCTGCATCCTGTGAGCAAGCATAAATGTATGCGTTCTTTGATTCACCTTCCTGATTGTATTAACCTAATTGCATTAAATTATATTCCTTATATAATACAGCACCACTTGTTAGAATGTGTTTTAAATTTGTAGGTTGGAACAGTCTTCTAGTAAGAAATGAAGCAAAATGTATGAACCAATAATGACAAAACTACCCATTTCAGAAAATGTCAACCATAAAAGGCCACTCAAACTTCTGTCATTATAATCCACCAGTATCAGTAAATATGCAAAATATTTGCAGAAGGAAGTCTTCTAAATAATTCCACATTAAAAGGATCTGTAACTAATGAAGAGGTTGCTGCTAGCAAACAACTTTATATTTCATTGTTTCATCTACAAATAAAGTGCCTGTTGCCCTTGAAGAAGAAATTGTCTATGCTACATAAAAAAAATGATAAGCTAGTAAGTTTACAATAGGAAATGGATGGCAAACTGATAACAGAAATTTCAAAGGAGGACATTCATAGGACTGCAGCATCCAGTCCCTTTAAAGTACAACAAAGTACAGTATCAGCGATCCATATGAGTACTGTGGGAGTAGAACCCACAACCTTTTGGATCAAAAGCAAGTACATGTTGTGCTACTAACAATGCAAATGACTTAGCATAAGTAGCACTAAACTTCTCTTTCCCTGAAGCTCTCAGCTTCTTGTAAAATCCACTTGACACTCAACTAAATCTCTCAACTTCACAGCACAAGAAATCTGGAAAAAGCCAAAATTTATTTGGGGGGGGGGGGGCAAAGGCCCAAACCCAGGGACACATTTTAAATATTGCTTGTATAATCTTAGAAAGTTGCTAAAATAAAGTGTTTTTTGTTACCATATGTTTACTGAAAGATAGCAAGACTGAAGCTTAAAGGGGTATCATTATTTAGTGAGTTCAGTTCTCACTGTCTTGCCAGAAAACCACACATTTTAAGAGAGGAACAGACCAAAAGTATGAGTCAAATATTCCGTGAAAATCTGGACAGTTGAGAGCTATGGACTCCACTCCCTGAATCAAAAGTGGTGATATGGGTAGAGAATTCAGGCTGTTGTTTGAGCCTGAGAAACACTAACCACCAGGTATACCTAAATGGGGCATTTTACACAAACACACACACACACACACACACACACACACACACACACACACAAAACACACAACACACACAACACACACACACACCCTACAAATAAAAGAACAAAACTCTCCTTACCAGCATGGCTCTGGCAGCACCAGTGGAACACCAGCAGCATAACTCCTATAACACAGAGCAATAAGAGAACAAGAACAGCTAGATTAGTTAGTTTAACTTCTGCGTGTGAATCCACATTACCAGGAGAACTCCATTTCATTAATTTTTCCCGACAGGTCTTGCAGCTGTAAAAGGGGGGGGGGGCTCTATGATCCTATAGCTAGAGTCACCTTGGTCTGTAAGGAATTTCTTTAATCTTTGTAGGGTTCCAAGTTTTTGATGGATTTTCTTGATGCTGTTGTAGATATGTAAATCGAATTTAAGATTGTCATCAATTGTCATGCCGGGTAGTTTTGTATGTGAGGCAACTTCAATCATGGTATTATTTAAGGAAGACAATTTAAAGTTGTTTGTTTTTTTTCTTGGTAATGAGATTTTGGAAAGAAATTTCATCAAAATTTAATAGCAAGTGATTATCCTGTAGCCAACATTCAGCAGAGTTAAATGTTTCTTGCGTAACTCTCTGAAGATGTATTAGGTTGTCAGAAATGCATATTAGGGTAGAATTATCAGTGAATTGTATGTGGGAAGCTTGCTGAGGTTATTTATGTAAATTGGTAGTGAATATATTAAAGAGTAGAGAGCTGCGAATGGAGCCCTATGGCACACCAGTATTGACAGGAAGGAAGGGAGAAAAATTGGAGATCAATATAACAGACTGGTATCTATCGGTTAAGTAGTTGTTAAACCATAATAGTGTGGGTTGTGAAAGCCCAAGGGAAGACAGTTGGTAGAGGAGTTTTTTGATGAGATACTGAATCAAAAGCTTTAGAGGGATCAAGGAATACAGAGGAAATGTTTCCCTTTATCTCTAGGTTTGTTAATAGAATCTATGAAAGTTAATAAGGTTGTGGTAGTGCTTTAAGTAAGTTCATAGCAAATAGCCACACTCACAGAATGTGCCTGATGGAACAAAATGCAAGAGTTGTAAGGCACTGTGCATATGTTTTTTTAAGTAACAGCAGTGAAATATAGAGTCTTTATCTCTTTCTCACTCTTGCTAGGTCTTGCCTTTGTGGGTGGTCACTGTTCAGTGATGCAGTAAAGCAGTTTAATGTAAGTTGATTTCATAAGGTTTCTCTCTGGCAAGCATTAATGGTAAAAACTCACAGAAGTCAAAGTAACATGCAGTTACTCTCATTGGTCAGCAGTAACAATAATAAATTCAAAGGTCAAACCAAGAAGATGTATAAAAATATAAAACAAGAATCCTTATGATTTAAAACATGCACTTTTAATCCCCAACAATTATTGAGTGCTTTTGTCCCAACTTCATCAGTCCCTACTATTGGAACAAAAGCACTCAATACTTGTTGGGGATTAAAAGTGTGTGTTTTAAACCATATGGACTTTCATTTTATATTTTTATACATCTTCTTGATTTGGCTGACGACTTTTTTTCATCTGGAGTTTTTGAATAAATTCAAAGGTAACAAATGAACTTACAGTGTCTTTTGCCAAAGCTCTCCTTGGCATGCAGTATCAATTTCCTTGCCTTTTATACAAGTACTCAGCAGTCAGACACAGAGGTGCAGGGTCTCTGCAAAGCATGCTTATAGGCAGATGTAGTTAAAAGTTGTTGGCACAAGGAAACAAAAAGCTTTGACTCATCATATAGGTATTTGGCAAATCAATGTGTTAGGCAGCCAAAAGTCTCTTGTAAATGTCTTGACAACCAAAAGTCACTGGTTAAGGATTCCAGTAAATAAGTCTCTCCAGTTATATCTCAGTAGATGAACTGGACACTGTACCTGGCTCAATACTTCTT
Organism: Protopterus annectens; assembly: GCF_019279795.1. Lineage (NCBI taxonomy): Eukaryota > Metazoa > Chordata > Ceratodontiformes > Protopteridae > Protopterus > Protopterus annectens. The sequence continues at coordinate 255,567,001 of NC_056750.1, read as the reverse complement.
CACAGAAAGTATGGCTCATGCACTCCAACCAGTAGGACTTCCAACTATCAGTCTTAAAACACAAACGTAAGACTTTCCATATTGGAGCCAACTGCCCTAGCCTTGATCCGTCTTTCTTTGCAGGAAAACTCTTCACACCATATGTCTCAAACTCTTAGCAAAAGAAAGCTGGACAGAGATAAAAATAATGGGAGGACAAAGGCCCCAAAATAGGGCCACATTTTAAATGTCACTCTTATAAACTTAGAAAGTTTCTAAAGTAAAAGTTATTACATTAGCATGCATTTACATACAAGTACTCAGCAGTCAGACACAGAGGTGCAGGGTCTCTGCAAAGCATGCTTATAGGCAGATGTAGTTAAAAGCTGTTGGCACAAGGAAACAAAAAGCTTTGACTCGTCATATAGGTATTTGGCAAATCAATGTGTTAGTCAACCAAAAGTCTCTTGTAATTGTCTTGACAACCAAAAGTTACTGGTTAAGGTTTCCAGTAAATACGTTTCTCCACTTATATCTCAGTAGATGAACTGGACAATGTACCTGGCTCAACACTTCTTCACAGAAAGTATGGCTCATGTACTCCAACTAACAGGACTTCCAACTATCAGTCTTAAAACACAAACGTAAGACTTTCCGTATTGGAGCCAACTGCTCTGGCCTTGATCTGTCTTTCTTTGCAGGAAAACTCTTCACACCATGTGTCTCAAACTCTTAGCACAAGAAAGCTGGACAGAGATAAAAATAATGGGAGGGCAAAGGCCCCCAAATAGGGCCACATTTTAAATGTCACTCTTATAAACTTAGAAAGTTGCTAAAGTAAAAGGTATTACATTAGCATGCATTTAATGAGAGATACAATGCCTAAAACTTAAAAGTCTGTCACTATTTAGTGATTTCAATTCTAAATGATTTGTCAGAAAACTAGACATTTTTTGAGGGACACACTAAAATGATGAAGAAAAAAATCTGGACATTCTGCAAAAATCTGGACAATTAAGAGGTATGCTCCAGACCTCTCTGTTATCACAAACACAAATTTTTCTAAACTGATCCTGATTTGGCATTTTTATGAGCTCATCTGAATAGCCAGTTAAAGCCTCTTCCAGTTTTTCTAGCCTTGTGCTTTGTCTGTGTATATTCCTTTAGTGTTTTACTTACCTCAGAGTGTATTTCATATATTTTTGCTTTAAATTACTGGAAGCCATCTCCTATACCAAAGCTGCAAGCTGTTTCTCACTACTGGGAGGGGAATTCAGATAAGAAAAAAAAAAAGACAACAAGCAGTGCAAGTGGGAGCACAGGCTCTAACATGTGCTTTAACCTTGATTTTAAAATAGGTAATGCCTGCAGTGCAGTCACTGATTTGAGGCAACTGCTCCTACCTGGGTAGAAAACAAAAACTTTTTTTTTAATATAAGTAGTGTTTGTAACTTAAATCTCTTTAGTCTTTTTGCTTGTGATTTTGTTGAGGCAAAAAAGTTTTGAAAAATGTGGCATAGGTACAAATGGAGATGAGAGGAATACACTGTCAACTATGATAGCTGGGAGCAGTATATTTCTGTTATAATGGCAACTCTGTTCATAGTATCATGGAATGTAAATGCCTTATAAGTATAGACAAAAATCAGGGTACAGAATAGTATAAAAAATGTTGGATACAAACAGCAGTGTTGCAGGAGGGGTCTACTTCTAATGACCGAAACGCCGATTCGCCGACAGTGAAATCACCGACACGAAACGACCGACAACACAGTTGACCGACACGCTCGAATCCCGACAGACGGAAGACCGACAAGGGGAATGTGTAAGCGCGACCTGGTAAGTATGCGATAGTGAGGGATTTAGGAGTAGGGAGCGGACAGGTAAGTGTGCAATACTCAGGGATGTAGGGTTAGGGTGTGTGATAGGTGAGTGTGCGGTAGTGTCGGAGCTTGGGGTTCGGGGTGTGTAAGTGAGTTAGGGTTAGGGTGCAGGTAGGGAGAGTGTGCGGTAGTGTCGGAGCTTGGGGTTGGGGTGTAAGTGAGTTAGGGTTAGGGTGCAGGTAGGAGAGTGTCGGTAGTGTCGGAGCTTGGGGTTCGGGTGTGTAAGTGAGTTAGGGTTAGGGTGCAGGTAGGGAGAGTGTGCGGTAGTGTCGGACCTTAGGGTTAGGGTTTGGGTTAGGGCTAGTGGATATGTGTTGTAGTGTACTGTGTTGTTTACGTGTAGTGTGTCGGTGTTATGGTGTTCGGTGTTTCGCGTTGTCGGGTTTGTGTGTTGTCGGTTTTCTGGCGTCGGTGATTTCTGTGTCGGGGAATCGTTGGTTCGGTCTTTAGAAGTAGACCCTGCAGGAGACACACATTCAGATAGAAATGAGTATGTGAATTAGACAAAAAAAGTATTTCAGGATGGCTATTCGGCATAATACCAGGGGCAAAAGAAAAGGTGAATAATAATAATGATTGCTACAGGGACTCCAGCAGTGATAGAATAGGAAAAAAAAGACAGCAATATTAGAGTTGTGGCATAATAGAGCTTAAGAGAATTTTGGAAGATATAATTAGCTTTCAGCAGGGGGATTGGTGGGGACTAGAACTTGATTTACAATAGTGAGGATGTATCTTCTGGACCAAAAAAGGGAAAATATAACAGAAGGGAATAGATTGCTGAATAAATATATGACAATATGTGGTACTAAATATGTGAATGCAGTAGTAGTAACTCAGATATAATTAATATATTATTCCCCAAGGTACAATAACTGGATTAGACTTATATGGGAGTATTTCAGTAATATACATGAGTTTAGAAAGGTTGCTGCTAAGCAACTATTTTTGATAACTTCAGAATAAAAAACTTTTAGCACAATGACTTAATCAACAGGAGGCGACAGGGTTCACAACAATATTAGGAAGCCTATGACAATAAAAATAACCAAAGATCCTATAGAGGTATTACAGATATTTCAGGCATTTTATGAAAATTTGTTTAAAGCAGAGGAATGTAGAAATGAAAAAGAGAAGGTACAGAAGGAAATACTTATAGAAGTCTTATTTATTCCAAGCTTAGAGGAAGATCAGACTTAAGAATTAATAGCCAAGATCAAAAGAAATGAGAAAAATGGTGATGCATATAATCAATCCACATGAATGTCTTTAGGAACAGATGGTATTCCACTGGAAGTTTGGAAGTTGTGAGGGTAGAAAATGATACATATTTGGAAGATTTTAACAGTATTTTAAAGGGGAGGTGCTGGTATTTTGAAGGATAATTGTGGTAGCAGTATTACCCAGCGAGAGTAAAGCCCCATCACATAAAGCTTCATTTGGATCCATTTCCATTTTGGTCATGAAGTGTTCATATCTATTCTAGCTAAGGGCATGGGAAAGGTGTTGCCAGAATTGATAGATATGGAGCAATATGATTTTATGTCAGGTTGGCAAGCATTTGACAACATTAATAGAATGATGATGATCCAGAGGGAAGCCAAATGTAAGAAAATGCCACTATTGTTAATGGATTCTGACGCAGGGAAAGCATTCAGTAAAGTCAGCTTTGATTTTATGACAGCCCAATGATAGCATTTGCATTCTTGATAGAATAATAAGGTTAATTAGGAAGATATACAGGACTGAAGAGAAAAACAGTCTTGTACCTTGGTGACAGCCCAATGGTAGCATTTGCGTTCTTGATAGAATAATAAGGTTAATTAAGAAGATATACAGGATTGAAGAGAAAAACAATCTTGTACCTTGGTTAACCAAAAATACTTAAGCTACTATGTGTCTCCGGGATAAAGCCTGGAAACGTTACCATAAAAACAAATCAGACACCCTCAACGAATACAAAACTCCCCATAATAAAGTAAAAAAAGTATTACCTCAGACCGCTAATCCTATTTCCCTACCCTCCAAACCAACCATAGCAACAATCCCAAAAAATTTTGGAACAGAATCACCTCTCTCCTTAATCCTGGTAACAAAGAAAATCCCTGCCCTGACCCAAGTGCCTCTGACTTGGATTTAGCCACCCAATTTAACTCATTCTTCATCAATTTTATAGGAAAATTAACATCATCCTTCACTAACAGTCCAACTTCCCCATCCTCAATTCCACCCACCCCTTCCTCCACTAACATCTCCAACTCACAACCTTCTCCTTTCTCCTTAAACCCCATCCCTACAAAAAACTTCTAAAATTGAAAACTGGTTCCAATGCCCCTGATGAGATACCCTCCTACTTCCTAAAAGTAGCCACTGAAGGCATTGCTCTTCTTATCTGCAGTCTAATAAATCGGTCCATTTCTGAATGCCATGTTCCCCAGATCTGGAAAAAGGCCTTCATTATTCCACTCCATAAAGGCAGCAATAATAATGATATTTCAAACTTTCGACCCATAGCTGTCTTATCCCCCATTTCTAAACTCCTTGAAAATGTATCCATCTACAACTACTACCCTACCTCACAAACAACCATCTTCTAACTCCTACACAACATGGTTTCAAATCTGGCCACAGCACCATAACATTTCTCTTATCCTTCCTAGAAACTGTTAACAAGGCTTGTGATTCTGGCCAAATAGAGTCTACTCTCCTTGACCTATCTAAGGCATTCAACACCATCTCTCATAAGCTTCTTCTTACAAAACTCTCCAAACTAAATCTTTCCCACTCCTCTATCAGCTAGTTCACCAGTTAGCTCACAAATAGGCAAGAAACAGTCAGATGGAAAAAAAAACACCTTCCCCTTCCTTAATTCTCCCACAGGTGTCCCCCAGGGTTCAATTTTAGGCCCCCTTTTATTCAATATATTTATAAACAACTTATATCAAGCCATCCCTAATGCCAACCTTGTCCAATATGCAGATGACTCAACAATAATCTGCTCAGCCTCCTCTTTCTCCACCTTAGCCAAATGAACCCAAGATGCCTTCTCTTCTACTGAAAAATGGATGCTGGATAACCATCTAGCACTCAATGCAACTAAAACTATAATTATGCTATTTGACACTTCTAAAACCAACAGCCTAGAGAAAAATTAATTCTCCATAACCAGTCATAACAATACACCTCTAGAAATAGTATCCAATGCTAAATTACTAGGATTCCTAATTGATGATCAGTTAAAATTTGATCATCATATACAAGTAAATATAAAAAAAAAACATAAAAAAATTGGCATGCTCTAGTGTCACTTTCGCTACATCTCTCCCTCCACCAGGCTCATCCTTGCAAATACATACTATCCCATCCCTTCTCAATGGTGCCTCTATCCTTACGAATTTGCAAACCACCATCAAGATGAAACTTTCCTCCTGCTACAATAAAATATCTAAATTTGCAACAGGCCACAGATCTACTACCCACCACTGCACTGCCTTATACCAATTGAACTTGCTCAAACTGCCCAATCACCTTACATACTTACAACTAGTCCAAGCACATAAACTAATTTTCAGCCCCTCACTCTGTCCTTCCCTTGCCACCACCACCACCTTTAAAATGCATCAAGCCTGATAGACTCCTCAGATATAACTCCCAAAATTTCATTGAACTACATAAACCTACTCATCCACCAGGCAAGCACCTGCTGTTCTTCTACTTAGCACGTCACTGGAATTCCCTGTCATCCTACATTATAGTTACTCACTAAACATTAACATGTCTGTTTATAGCCTACTACAGTTTAACAGCCCTAACTAACTGTAGGTTTAGCTTAACTTAAGAACTGTCATAATCATTACTATAGAAATCAACTGTTTAGATTCAGCAGAACCTCCAAGAACTAAGATTGTCTGTAAATATTCTGCCTGCATGTTCTCTTTATTGTTAAAATGTCTGCTTTATATTGTTGTAATCTGTAATTGTGTTGTATTCTGTTATTTGTATTTTTCTGGAGCTTTTCTCACCAGGACTCCATTGAAAACAGGCTCCTTGTGGCCCAATGGACTATCCTGGCAAACAAACTGCAAATAAATAAATGAGTAAATGAATGAAGGGTTGTCAGGAAGAATTAACATGGGAGGGATCATCTCTGCCAAGATCTCTTTGAACAGAGAGGATAGAGCAGGGATGTCCTTTTTCCTCTTAGTAATGTACTGTATATTTAGAGCCATTGGCAATGAAAATGATGTTGTTAAAAATGATAATTAATAGTGCAAATAAAATATTGCATGATAACTATAAGAATCAACCAGAGGAGGTTAGAAAAGATTGGGAATAGAGACTGGAAAGGCAACATACTAAGGAAAAATGGGAAGGCATCTGAATGTCTCCCAAATATGCAACATATTCCAGAAGTTTAGGTTTAGGATTTGTGTTCGGAAGTGTTGGCACAGGTATTTTTATACCCCAAGCAGACTTTAGCGATTT